>NW_004955413.1:30913547-30956087 GCF_000276665.1 Chinchilla lanigera
CCCTGGGGCGGCCTGGCCTGTGGAGGGCCCTGGCGGGTCCCTGGCCCCGCTGTGTCCTTGAGGGCTGTGCTGCACCTGCTTTTCTGGTCACTGCTGGAAACGCCGTGTGCTTTACTTGGCAGGGGGGTGACGTGGTGTCCAGGTGCTGGTTCCCAGAGACTCATGGTGTTTTGAGGTCGCAGAGGGGAAGCCTGGGTGGTCTTAGCTCTACTGCTACGTCGGTGCGTCTTTGGACAGGTTGCCTCACCGCCGAGGGGCGAGGGTCCCCCAGGGCCAGGGCGAGGGGAGTGTGGCCGCACCCAGGAGCTGGGTGCAGGGTGGCCGGTGCCGCGCTCTGGGTGGTGGGGCCTCCTTCTCGCCGAGTCAGCACCACTGAGGCGGGCCACGTGCTCTGCTCGCCTGCCACTTTTGGGTCTGAAAGCAAAGCAGAAAGGGTTAAATTTTGTTTTGTTTCACTAAGTTACTTCAGTGGCAGATGCTCCAGAAATATGTGTTCAATTTTTCAGAGCTGTTTCTGGCCAGTTTGCCGTAGGAAGCCGCCGGCTGCCTCCTGGGCACGTGTTAGAGTTGTTTGCTCTCCAGGTCTGGGTGCTGACCTTCTCCGTGGGTGGGCCGCTGGTGCTGCAGCAGGGCTGGGGACCTCTGCTGTCTGCTTGTACATCCCAGCAGCATTGTGCTCTTCCCTGTCACCCTCTTCCCTGTCTCTTGAGAGAGGCCCTGGCATCAGACTGCTCATTTAGCACTTGGGAGGCTGAGGCAGGAGGATCCCTGTGAGTTCAAGGCCAATCTGAACTACATAGCAAGACCCTGTCTCAAAAAACGAAAAAGGCAAAAAAAAATAAGATTGCTCATTTAACAAAGATGTCAGTGCTCCCTGTGGAGCAGGTACCGCCCACTTCCAGTTTCCAGGGGACAAGGTCCTGCCCTTGGGGAAGTCTTGGTCTTTATTTTATTTTTTTTTGGTACCTGGAATCAAACTTAGGACCTCGTGCTTGCCAAGCGGGTGCTGTGCCACTGAGCTAAATCCCTGGCCTGAGTCTTGGTCTTTAGGGAAGACCTGGCAGTGTCACTCAAGCCTGTGCCTTGTGCAGGGTCTGGGGAAGGCTTGGTCAGTGGCCCAACCTTGCAGACTGGGCCTGATTCCCCACCGGCAGACCATGCGCAGGGTGGGTGTGTGGGTGGAGGGAAGGAGTGGATGTGCGCATGTGTCTTGAAGGTGACACAGAGGTGACATGGGGTGACAGAGGGGTTCTGTATCCCAGTATAAACAACCCACTTGAACCTGCACTTGTGAAGGGCAGAATCCTCCCCGAGTCTGGGTTGCTAAACGTGCTCGGCCCCCTGCTGCCGTGGTGAGATCCCGCCATGGCAGTGTGGGTGGACATCTGAGTGGCTGCCCAGGGGCAATGGGTGGCTCCGTGATGGGGGGGTGGGGTGGGGGTCGGGAGTGCGCAGGCTATTGGCTCCCACACTGCTCATGGCCATGGGGAGCTGAGGAGCTGCACCAGCCAGTTTGGGCGTGGGACTCCGGTGGCCAGATGTTCATGCAGAGCGCAGGCTGGGCCTGGCTGTGGAGATGAGGGGCCACCTGCTGGGCCGCACCTGCTAGGCAGCACATATCACCCACCCTCTCCTGGCTTCCTCTCCGGAGCTGTCCCAGTCATTCGGGCTTGCCCTTCCCGTGCAGGAGCAGCCAACTGCATATTCATGACAGCTCGGCCCTCTTTTTTCTGTGTTAAACAACCTTGTTCAGTAAATTCTGTCATTTTTTAAACTGCTGGTTTCAACTGTTCATCAGACTTGAATTTCGTGTCGGCTGGAGCCCCTCCTCGGTGTGCCGGGCCGCGGCCAGGGCCGCCATCGGTGCCTGGGAACTGGGCGGGGTCAGGCCTGACGAGGAGCCACCTCGGGGCCCTTGAGACTTGCCATCAGTTTCGTTTTGTAGCTGTAGATAATTTTAGGCCAGAAATAATTTTGACATTCGTTCTCACTCTCCTATTCTCTCTCACTCTCTTTTTTCTTTCTGCTTGGGGGATCAAACCCAGGGCCTTGCACATGCTAGGCAGGTGCACTACCACTGAGCCTCCTCCCTGGCCTGAAATCGCCTGTGCTGTATGCAGAGAGAAGGATGTGCAGAAAGAGTAATCTGCATAAGACAGTTGAGTAGCATCTAATGTTTTGGGGTCGGTGCTTCAGCTCTGATGTGTAATATTTGAAACCTCAGGAAGACATAGCCTCTATTCCCAAGGCTTGATCCCAGCCAACAGCAGCATGGAGCATTGCCTCACACAGTCCGCCTCATCCCAGCTCACTCATGAGAACAGTGGGGATCCAGGGAAACACGCCTGCCATCTCCAAAGACTACCATCAGCACCTTGGCTAGACCAATATGCATCGCTTAAAGCCAATTGAAGGGATAAGGAAAAGTCCCAGCCAACTCTGTACATGCCAGTACCTGGAAATAGGGTCAGGCTCAGCCAGAGTGGAGGCAGTTCCTCCTCCTTCAAGGAGAGTCACCCGGGTGGTCCTCCACAGGGGATCACATTGCAGGGCAGGAGGTGGGGAGCTGGGCATGACCAGGCTTGTTGTCACAGCACCCTGTGTTGAGCACCAGGCAGCACCCTGGAGAACTACAGTAGCTCCTCCATGGGCAGTGACCTGAGCTCCAGCACATGAACCCCAGGGGCACAGCCTGCAGGTGTCCACCCCCAGCCTGCTCAGGTCTGCGGAGGTCAACATGGTTTGGAGGAGGAGGCAGACGGGGAGCATAGAGCGCCAGACCTGAGTGGTTGTCTCACTTTCTGGGCCAGTCTGGCAGGGCCTGCTGTCTCGTGGGCAGTGTCTCCCCGCAACTGCCTCAGCCCTGGAGCTCAGAGAGGCCCCACGCACTGCTGCCTGAGCCCCTGGAGTCTGTGAGGGCGCCTCCCAGCCCCATCCCTCCTTGGGGCGGAAGCCTCGTTTCTGAAATACCGTAAGGTGCCAGAGATCTGAGTAAAGCAGAGCAGTGAACAGCAGAACACGACCTCGGTCCTGTGCTTCTTTGTTCACCATTTCCGGCACTGTCTTCGGGAGCTTTGGGCGCCCCGTAATCTTCTCACCGTCCATTCCCAGGGCGGGTGGGGGGAAGGTAGGCGTCACGGGAGGGAAAGTAGAGCAGAAGGCCTGTCACAGGAGAGGGGCATGCAGGGAGCCCTCCTGGCAGCCCTGGGTGGGCCCTGGTTTGAAAACCACATCTGGATTGGTGGTCCACAGCAATTCAGCCCCACTGGTTTGTTTTTATGAGACAACACCTGTCCTTCCCAGCCCTGCACTGGCAGAAGGCAGGGAACAGGAGTGTGGTCCCCTGGCCACCAGAACCTGTGCCCCTGGCAGGTGCTTGTAGGAGTGCAGGGGCCTGGGCATCTCCAGGCTCTGCAGGCATCCACAGCTCAGCAGAGGAGGCTGAGGCAGGGCTGGGAATCTTAGGCATAGACTTTGAGTTGCTGCCCAAAGCCTGAGGAGAAGAGAGACCACGCAGCCCATGTGGGCTCAAGCTTCTGGGAGTGACGGTGACACCTGACTGTGCCAGGCCCAGCCGTGTTCAGGGTGCCCAGAGCTGGAACCCAGAGCCCGCCTGTCGTGATCACCGTCTCCCGCACCGCTCATGCCCTTGAGCAGGAGTGAGCTTTGAGGCCTTCATTTAGAGGATGGTTCTCTGCCCCCTGATGTTGTGCTTGGGCTGCACTGGTGATGGGGTGGGGTTCTGAGGCAGGCATGGAGCCTCGAGGACAAGTGACCTGGTACCCCGGGATCTAGAGGCTCCCTGACGCCTGTGGCTGTGTTTGCTCCATGCAGAACCCGTCCACCAGCACCTGGACCAGCACGAGGTACACTACCTGCAGTTCGCCTTCCGCTGGATGAACAACCTGCTGATGCGGGAGCTGCCTCTGCACTGCACCATCCGCCTGTGGGACACCTACCAGGTGAGCACCCCCGGCTGCTGGGTGAGACTTCCCTTCCCCCTCCTCACCTACAGATGAGCCCTTCCGCCTTCCCTGCCAGGTGAGCCCTTCCCTCCCTCCCTACTGGGTAAGTCCCCTCCCACCCCAGGCCTCCCTGCGATGTCTGCTCTGCCACTGTACTGCATTTGATTTCACCTTCAAAGCGTCCTCTCAGTTCAAACATGGTCCTTTGCAAGTCTGTGTCCGGTCTCCTTGTCATCTGACCGTGTGTAGAGCAGGGAAAGGGACTTCGTGTTGTTCTCTTTGCCTCTGGATTTTACCCTGCCTGGGTGGCGACCGTGTCCTGTTGCTCGCTAGCAGTTTATAATCAGAGCCCAGTCCCAGGCGTAGGGTGAGGAATGCCTGTAACTCCACACGTTTGTGCAGCTTCTGCCCCAGCCTCACACTCAGGACTCATGCACTGTCCGTGTTTTGAGTTACTTACAACGACGACCCAAGACATTGCAGACAGATTCAGTGCAATACGAAATTTTCTACTTTCCACCAGTCTTGATGAAATCCATTCCTTGAGGAGATTGAGTTTTCTGGAACAAACCACCTTTTTCCCTGTGTGTCTGTTGCTTGTTCTCACACCTTCTCACTTTGTTCAAGGTTTCTGCAGAAGCTGGGCCCATGCCTCGGCTTTAGGTGCTGGCCTTTGTCCTCACTTACCAGCAGCGGGGACCATTATGTGTGGTAGGAGTTGAACCCCTGCAGTGGTCCGGGAAGAAGTGCGTGGCTCCTTGCACGTGGAGAGTCGGGTGCTTCCCGCCCCGGAGGAGTGCAGTCCAGTGTGGGCTGCTTGCTTTGTAAAGGGTGCTGCCTGGGGAGACGGTGCTGGGAGCTGGATGTGAGTGGGAGCTCTGAGCTCCAGGCCTTGTGTAAGGCAGTGTGAGTCCCAGGCAATGGGCCGCGCTCCAGCACTGGGCTTTGCGCATGGGTATCTGAGGATGGCAGTGGGAGATGGGAGACGCTAGAGCAGCCAGAGCCTGTGCAGTCCCTCATTCCTGTGTGCCCTCCCTTGAGGGCAGGGGTCTAGATGATGTGCGCCTCCCACAGGACAGGGTGCTGCTGGGCCCCTGTGCTGCAGTGCTTTATGCTGAGCTTGTTTCCACAAGGGTCGTCTCGGACAACAGCCCGGAGCTCTGCTCCTGACCCGGGCTGCTGGCCCTGTGCCCACAGTGGCCGTAGCGTTCTGTGGCTCTGAGTCTTTGTGTTTAGACATTTTGTAGCTTGTCCTGTTCGTGCTGCTCACAGAAGTGCTTATTGTTCGGTGGGCTTCGCCTTGCTGCGTACGTGGCAGCTGCTGAATTTCTGCCCAATAACATTAGTTAGGACGTGAAGTCGTACCTGGGGCTATTTGGTTAAAGTGGCCGTCAGTCTAGTGCCATTGATCGGCTGGCTGCAGGACTACAGGAAGCAAAACTTAATATCCTATAAATTGCAAACACTTTCCATATCTGTGATTGGTAGGCTATTCAGGACCCAGGCCCCCTCGTTAAACACAGAGTTCCTTGTAATACCGTCCCCATTATGCATAAATTAGGTGTTAAGCCAGTTGCACTTTGAGGAGCTGGAAGACCAATTGGCTTGTCCATGAGCTGTGCCACTTCCCTAAAACTCCTAATAGGTATTAAAACTTTGAGTACAATTATGGCCTCTTTATTGAGTTAATTTCCCTGAAATTAAATTTTGTCATGAATTGACTCATTTGTCCCATGGCCTCATTCTTGAACTGACAGTACCCTGGTCATAAACCTTTTCATATCTTAAAAATTGGGGGTATTTCTATTTTACAGGGCCAAGTAACCATGAAATTGTATTGCGTCTTTTGGCAATGAAAACACGTAGTAATCATAGGATAGCAATCGGGTGATTACTCTCCCCTAAACTGGGGTGTTTATTAGTTGGGCCATTACAGGTTTCAGTAACTCTTTAACCCCTTATGGGACAGCTTAAAATCAGCTTAGACATGTGTGTGCAAAGGAATGTTAAGAAGCCCGTTCCCTGCCTGGTGCCTGGACTAGACAGCTGAATGAGGTGCATTGTCAGCGTCAAGGGATCACCAGGAGTCAGCCCCCGGGGGCTTTGTGGGGTCCGCATAGGAGCCTGTGCTGGTGCAGTGGGCCTCTGCCAGGCCAGTGGCCCCAACTCCCAGGAGAGTCCAGCAGCAAAGCCACCACCAGGGGCTTCCATGGAACATGGGTGCCAGCTTCACCCGAGCCCCTGCAGACCCATTCCTGCACATGGAAGGCATCTTGGACTTGTTTCCTTTGCGGCTGGGCTCAGCTGTAGCATTGCATCAGGCCTTTCTTAATGCATTGTCCTCACGAGTTCAGCCAGGCTTTCCTGTTGGGTGTATTTTGCGATGATCTGCCCCCTCCTGCCTGCCCCTAGGCTGGTTCTCAGAGTGCCTGGGCTGTAAGCAGCGGCTGAGGGAGTGGATAAGAGCATGTGTGGGATTGACAGGAACGGACGCAGCGGTGCTTAGAATTGAACAGCGGTGCACCTGTCGAGCCTGAGTAGTGCGATTGGAGCTGCGCTTGCTCCTGGGGTCTGAGCAGAGGGTCTGGCCAAGGAGGAACATTGCTGTCAGTGCTGCAGGTGAGCCCTGTTGGCTCAGGCAGCCTGGTGAGGGCCCCCTCAGGCACACTTGGCTCAGTCTTCCCTGTCTTCACTGTGACCCCAGCTCCCAGGTGCTGGTTTGGGCTGTTGTCTCCTGTCTGTGTGGGAGAACCCTGCAGGAGAGGGGACAGCCTTGGGCTGGGCTGTCCTGGTGGCCGTCCGGACTGCAGCTGTCCAGAGGCTCTGCTGGGGAGCTGCTGTCTCCACAGGTCAGGCGCGGCCCTCATCCGAGGACAGGCATCTCAGTGGGCCTGCAGCCTGCGAGGGGCCCAGAGGCCACCAAGCTCTGCAGCAGCGGGCACTTCCCGCGGATTCTGATACCGCTGAGCAGGCCGAGGAACCCGGGCTCCCGAGCAGTGGCTGCTGCTGGGGCTGAGCCTGGAGCTGGGGGGAAGAGCACAGGCAGCCACGTGCCTCAGGGGCCAGAGCAGAACCGTTGGGGCCAGCACGCAAAGTGGAAGTGCCCTGTAGCCCATAGAGTAAAACATGGATGTGCGAATCCGTACGGACAGAAACCCGTGGCTGAATCGGTTGGTAAAGGGGGAGGGGACAGATTGCTTGTGCAGAGTAGGCCCCTTAATTGGGCTGTGCGAGGGGACTTTTCCCCAAAGGGCACAGTGCGCGTGTTTGTCACGTAGGGGAGATGCTGACACACACCCCTCAGCGGGCCAACCAACGCCAGCACCAGAGTGAGCAGCCGGCCGCAGGTGCCCTTGACTGCTGTGACGCGAAGGGCGCTTTCCTCTGTGATCGTCCTCCCCAAGCCCATCACTGTGGACGGATGATAAGATGCCAGGCAAATCCCTGAGAAATTACTTTCTAGAACATAGTGACCGGCAAGCCTCAGAAGTGCCAAGCTCCTCTGGTACAAAGACAGCATGAGAGACCGTCCCCACCCGGAGGAGCTTGAGGAGACGGGACTGCACGTCACGCAGGACCCGGATGGAGTCCTGGGGCATGACAAGGGCCTTCAGGGACAGCTTACCAGCCTGTCCATCTCGGCCCTTCAGCTGGGTCATTTAAGAGTTTGCCCTGGGGAGACTGGGCACCCCGCCCTGAACCCTCTCCCTGCTCCTTCCTGTGCCCTTCGGTTCCCGCTGTCCCGGAAGCCCTGAGCCTCAGCTGTACCCTGTTACTGGCGTTCTGGAGGCCAGAAGTCTGAGACAGGTGTGAGCCGGGCTGCCGCCGCGCTCTGTCCTCAGGAGGCCTTTCTTCATGGGAGCACAGTGTCCTTGCACATGGGGTCCCAGCTGCCTGCGCTGACTTAATTATCATCAGGTCCTTTCTTAGCCCTTGAGTACTGTCGCCTTCTGAGTTGGTGAGGACATAGTTTGTTGGCAGCAGGCCGCTCCCTGGTGTGGCTGGCGTCCCTGTGCTGATCCCTGGCAGGGTGCCTGTCACTGGGGTGTAGGTGCTTCTCCCGGAATGCAGCCACCTACCCCCTCTTTCCTCCATATGGCCTTACAGGTGACTTTGTTGCAGGAAGGTGGCTTGGGGGCTCTTTCGAGGAGCTTTAGACTTTAGGGGCCCCTGCCAGGTGAGGGGCACCAGACATGAGTGCTCTCTCCACTCTCTGCTTAGAGCTCGCTGGGCTGAGCACCGCGCCCTCCCCTTATCAGCATGGCCGTGATGCGTGGTCCCTGTCTCTGGGAACCCCACGTACAAGGCTCCCACTTGGTGACATCACCCCAACTCCGAGCTTTGCCCTTGACGTGGGCTCCCACTCTAGCTGCTCTAAGCTCCAGGAGCTGCATCTGCTGTCCCACCCGTGTTCCGGGCAGCACATGACCTCTGGAGGCCTGGTAGGCCGAACCTCCAGCAGAGTCAGTGACCAGCAGCAGACTCCCCCACTGGGCAGGACTTGGACAGAGCCTGGCTACACATGGGCATGCATACTCGCACACAGTCCAGTTCTGTTGGGGGGGGCACCCCTGGACCACCGAGACACAAACCATGTGCTTGTGTCACAAACCATGTGCTGGTTCCTGCAGTCAGGGAGACCCCAGCCTTCTCCATGTGTCTGCTGGAGGGGAGCGCACTGTGGAGGCAGGGCAGAACAGGGCAGAGCACGTTCCTGAAAGGGTCCCTTCCCTCCTGTTGACAGGTGGACAGCTACGGACAGGGCAGGTGGGAGGGACTGGCGGCACCCAGCCTGGATGGAGGGGACCGTGTGCTGATGGCGGTGGGCATGCTGTGAGGGAGGACGGCAGATGGACACAGGGGAAGGTGGAGCCCCAGAGGGTGGCTCCCTGGTGGGAGAGCCAAGGCCCTTGGATGCTGCTGGGCACATTGGGCAATGTGAGGGAGGGAGGGATGGCGTCACTGGGTGGGGAGGCTGCGACTCAGAAGTGAAGGTGCCACTGTGACTTGCCCTGGGATGACAAAGAGCGTCAGCAGCTCTCAGGCTGGGCTCTGCGACTGAGGTGTCTTTGCTGTGAGTTCCAGAGACCAGCACCTGTGATAATCACACTGGGGTTAGGTTGTACCTCGTTCCTCCTCTGTTGTTTGCGGTGAGTGAGCAGCGGCTGGGCTCTTGGGCCCTGCAGTTTCTGTGTCCATCTTGGCGCCTACCACCTCCTCTGAGATCGCCCACCCCACTGGGCTCAGCGTGTGCTGCCAGGCGCCGAGCTGTGTTGCTTGAGAGGGCTCGCCCTGCGCTCCCTCTGAGGACTCGGGACATAAGACAGCTGTCGTAAATGAGGGAAATCCTTGGAGCCTTTACCTTTCCTGGGACCTAATGAGTCTTTCTAAGGAAAGGGAAATTTCCTTTTGCTTGATGAGCATTGCGCTATGACTTCATGTGGCTGGAGACATTTGTTAAGCTCCTTTTTAGTGATATCCAGGAGGCTACTTGCATTTTAATGGCGACACTAGTACTGCTCAGACCCCAAGGCTGTCCCACGCAGCCTGGTGGGAAGACGTGCAGCCTGGCTCCCTAGGCTTGGAGTCTGGTTCTTTCTCTGCTATCTCTCCTCCTCTGAGGGCATGGCCACTGCCCCCCCAGGGCCAGAGCACTCCTGCTGGTGGGCGAGTCCTACACTCCGAGCTGCACAGGTGGCTGGATGGGAGAGGAATTGTCGGACCTTTGGCTGCAGTGAGCTCCACGTCACCCGCCTTGAGCCAGTGGATTTGGATCCTCTAAGAAAGGGGTTAGTGGATACTTCCCCAAGTCCCAGTGGGTCTTCTTTCCCCACAGCATCTTGGATGGCGACAGTGACCTCCAGCTGGCAGGGGGTCTTCCTGTGGATCATGGGGCAGGTCACATTTCCTGAGGCTCACTCTGCTTCCTGGGAATTCTGTTAGGACGGGGTGAAAGTGCCCTGTCGGCTGGCTGAGGTTTTCTGTGAGCACTGGAGAGGGCCCTGTGGGCTTTGCATGACTGCTGTGCTGCTCCAGCATGAAAGCAGCTGCAGACTTGGGCAGACAGTACAGTCCTGACGGCACTCACCTTCCAACCCGGAGCCGGGGCAGGGCCTGGGCAGAGCTCGGAGTCGGCATGACGTGGAGGACTTCCCAGCACAACGGTGACTGTCCTGTACACTGCGGAGCTGTGCACGAGCTGTGGTCGCGGGCACCCAGGTTCTCTAGAAAGAGGAGCTGGGGTCTCAGAGCCAGCGTACCTTGCCCAGGACTTCCCTCCCTTTCATGCCTCTGTGCTCCTTTCTGTCTCTGACTCCCTTGAGGGCCCCTGGCTCTCTAAGCGGCCATGAGAATGGGGTTCAGGCTCTTGGCTATCCCAGGCAGTGCATGGAGGAGCAGGGCTGGAGCCAGGGCCCGGCCCCCTTAGTCCACACCTCCTGGCTCTGCTCACAGCACCCTTGGCGCCTGTACCAGCGGAGACCCTGTGGCAGGGGTCTAGGCCTGTGGCGTCCTGCAGTCTATGTCCCGGGGAGTGGTTATCCTGGACCTCTGTGCATGGAAGAGCCATCTGCTTGGGTTCCTGCTGAGCCCAAGGGCCTGGCATTGGCTGTGCCATTTCTAAGACACAGCTCTTTGTATCACCTGGCACTGCCAGCCAGGGGCAAGCAAGAGTCAGGACGGGTCTGTTGAATGTCAGCTACCTGCTGCTCCCCACTTCCTGGAATCCTGTCAGTTGCTGCTGGGAGGGTCTGCATTGAGGGTCTGCTGCACATCCTCAGACCATCTCCTGGCCAGTTTTACTCATTTTCCTCTGGGCCTCACCATCCATGGAGTGGGTTGGTTAGAGGCCGTGTAGGGGAGAGGACCCTGGCATCTCTCAGGAAAGAGCTCCGTCCTGGTTGCTGTCATTCAGCACTCCTGTGTTTCCTGAGTGGCTGTGCTGGGTGTGGCCCTGACATTGGCATTGGGGTGCAGCCTCAGAAAAGAGGGGGCCCCTGCCCTCAAAGGGTGCACGTCCCAGTGAGAGAGCCTAGCACCAACCCAGGAGGTCATTCACCCTCAGCTCCCCAGGACGCACAGTTGCTCTTGGGGAAATGGGCACTGAGGTGGGGGTGGCCCTGAAGTGGGGACACAGAGCTTTGGGGAGGGCCTAGGAGAAGAGTATTGCAACCCAGAGGAGCCATGGGCAGCCAGGCCAGGACACGGGGCCTGAAGCTCTGCTCGCCAGCGGCAGGCTGCCTGCCAGGGTGGATCGGAGGCAGCAGGGTCAGTGCTGGGATGGAGGGGCGGGGGAGACGTGGAGGACGGCCTGGCACCCTCAGTGGGGCACACAGAGCTAGCCTGAGAAGTGGTGGGCGGGCAGCAGTCCCAGACAGGCCTTGTGCATCTGAAAACTCGGCCTTCCAGCCTCTCTGTACCTTGTGTCTGGAAAATGGGTCCCAGGACTTGCTGGGGATTGAGGATGAGTCTGGATGTGCTGGGCATCTGGAACAGACCTGTCCTCGTGCTAGAGGTGGCGGGAGCAGCAGACGCTCTTCCCAGGCCTCCCTCCTTGCTTAGTCTCGCCCTAGGAGCTAGAGGCCCCTGGGGGAGTAGGGGTCCCCAGCTGCCAGCCACTGGGAGCCCGAGGTCACCCTCAGCTGTGTGGGTCCAACCTTGAGCTGACCGTGCCCCTGCTGCCACCTCGACTACAGCCCGAGCCCCTGAGCTGCAGCACCCCCAGGCGTGGGGAGGCCACCATTGCTCAGCCTGCCATGGGTGCACAGTCTGCACGGCAGGGGATGGTTATAGTAGCTGCCACCTTCACGGGTGGGTAAGTAGCATTCAGAGACCTGGCAGGCTGGAGAGGGGGGCTGGAGGGCCCTGCTGGACCCTGAGTGGGAGCAGCTGGGCCTGGCTGGAGCTCACTCCGGGCAGTGGAGGAAGGAGTGAAGGTTAGGGTGAGGTGGACAGGGTCCGTGGGGGAGAGGAAGCTCTGCGCTGGGACTCGACGCGGCCCCGCCTTCAGGGGGCCACCTAGGTGTCCTTCACCCAGCCTAGGTGCCGTGTGTGCTTCCACACGGCTTTTTGTGGGGGGCAGAAGTTGAGAAGGGAAGTGGGTGTCTTCCCAGCAATCATTTTGAGCACAGGATCTGGCTCATCAGTGTCAGGCTATGAAAGAGCGTGGAATTTGTAGTGAAACACAGGTCAGCTCTGCACATGCTCTTCCGTGTTCGTGGGCGGTGTGCCTGCAGATGATGCGTCTGTCTCCATGCACCCTACTGCCACCCCCCCCCCCCGCCTGTGGCAGAGCCCCTGCTCTGTGTGAGGCCTGCCAGGACCTGGACCACTGTGGAGTCTGAGGAAGCGCCTGACCTGGAGGGGGACACGTGGCAGGGATAGCCGTGTGTGATGCCAGGGACCAGGCAGGTGCTGGGGTGCAGCTAGGCTCCTCGCCTGCCCGGGGCCCTGAGGCGGCTTCTACAGGGGACACCTGAAAGGCTGAGCCGAAGCTGAGCAGGGGTGGCACAAGGTGCCTCAAGGCAGGCTCCAGAGTGCAGGGACACGCTGGGAGGGCTGCTACATGTGAGGTTACCTTCAGCATTTGGGTGCCAGGGCAGAGAATAGGCTCGGAGTGGAGCCCCGTGGGATCCTCTGCCGTCTGTGCCTGGGTGACATCTTTGCTCTGCTGAGCCTTCCGGGGCCTGCAGCGCTGATTCTGTGAATCAGGCGGCATTGAGACTGATGGATCGGGTTAATCTACTAAGCCCAGAGAAGCAGGTCTCCATACAACATCCTTTTTCATAAGCCCATTAAGGTTTGAGGGTGTAAGCTCTTCATGCCTGCCCGCCTGCAGAAAGCAGGCATACATCACTGTCAGCCGGGCAGGAGTTCAAATGAGAACATTCAGCAAGTCTTGCTCACTGCTGCATTGAGTCTGCAGGTGGAGCCGGAGAGGGGTGTCTGCCACCTCAGAGTGGTCTGGGGGCAGGGTCCTAGGGACTGAGAGGGGACACAGAGTGTATCAGAACATCCTCCGGGACCCTAAGCGGTTGTTCCTTTGTACTCCAGTCGCCTTGGGTTCTATCAGAGCTCATTCACGACTTGGCACTAGGAGGCGGCTTCTTCCCTGTGCAGCTCAGGTTCACTGCTGCACTGCCCAAGTGTGAAGACCCGGAGGTCTGGTCCAGACGTGTCCCAGAAAGAGTGACTGTCCAGGTGGGGACCGGGACCCAGTCAGCTCTCATCCAGTCCTGACCTGGCCCAACTCGAGAGCTCGCTTTGCGCACGAAGTCCGCAGCCATCCTCGAGCAAGGTGAATGATTGGCACATTTTGGCCTCTGTTAGGTTTCCGTTGCTCTAACCAACACCCGGGGTAGTCAGCTTATAAAGTGGAGAGGTTTATTTTGGAGGTTCTGTCCAGAACTGGAAACTCTGGGGGGCCTGTGGCGAGGCAGCACAGCATGGTGGGAGGGCCTGGGGGAGCAAAACTCCTCATCTTTCAGCCAGGAAGCGGAAGACAGGAAGAGGAAGCAGCTGGGGTGTCAGTATCCTCACCCCCTGATGACAGACTGTCCCACGGCCTTAGTGTGCCCACTGCTCCAGCAATGCTGAAGACGGAGGCTTCAACACGGGGGCCCCAGGGGACATTGCAGATCCAAAGGACAGCAGTCTCTGGTGTTTAAATTTGTACAGATGACAGCTTTCTTTCTTTCTGTCTGTCTGTCTTCTTTTTTTCTTTTTGAGACAGGGTGTCGCTACGCAGTTCAGGCTGGCCTTGAGCTCACTTTATAGCCCAGGCTAGTCTCAAACTCGCAGTGATCCTCCTGCCTGGCGACAGCTTTGTTTCTGAAAGTTATTTGGTGAGAGATTGTTAACCGCAGATGCCTAGGAACAGGCATTTGGATTCTGCAGGGAAGTACACTGAGGGAGCAGTCGTCCCGTCATGTCCCCCTCGGTAACTTGGAGTCTGATCAGCCTGGACTTCCCTCAGAGGAGCTGATCAGGGCAGAAAGTAAAGGGCTCCTTATTTCCCAGACATGCAGTTCCCTCCAGCAGTGTCACTCAGAGGTGTGGCGTGACACCTTGTAATCGATAGTGGGTGACCAGTCGGAATAAATTTCTTTGTGCCGGCTTCAAAGTAGACAAGAATGCTTAGTTAATTCTGGAGTTAAACTTAATGGTAATGACATTTTCTAAGGAGAGATTAAAGAGTTCTTTTTCAGTAGTTTAAACATTCACCCTGCAAGGCCGCCATTGGCAAGGCAGCTCTTGGGTGTTTGTTTCCTCCTGTTGGATCCACGGATGTTTCCTGGCCTTCTGACGATGGTGTGGTGTGGGCCTGACCCCGCCACTTATCTTCTGCCCCCAGAGAACTTAGCCAAGGCGCAGAGCTGACCCCGGCTGCCTCCTCCCAGGCCCTTGGGTTTGACCTCCTCTTGGTGAGTGGTGAGAGAGCGAGCTCGGGTCCCCAGCCTTGTTCTCAGTCTGGATCCCTTTCAGCCCCATGGGACAAAACTGTAACAAGCAAATGCCACAGCAGCGTCCCAGCTGAGCCTTGGGTGCCCTGCAGCAGCCCCAAGCCACCCCAGTTCTGTGGCCGTCACTACCTGGTGGCCCCTCTGGGAGGGAGGGTGCCCGGGGTGGACCCTCTGCTGGTGCGTATAGACCCATCTCATGTGTGCGCTGACTTCAGAGGCTAAGTGACCTCAGCCGACGCAGCGCTGGCTCTCCTGATGTCCTTCTGTCACACACGGTCCTGTGTGCACCGTGGCGGTATGCTGCTGTGAGAGCCCGGCCAGTCAGGACTCACTGTGTCTGTGGAACGCGGCCGTGTGGCCAGTGCCGCCGGCCTCCCTGCCTCCTGCAGAGACAGTGCTCTGTGGCCTCTGGGAGCCAGGGACAGAGGGCAGCGTGGTCTGGAGGGCCACCAGCTGCCGGAGGAGGAACAGGAAGACAGAAGCTCTAGAGCATTTAGCAGTGCCAGGACCAGGGGCTCCCTCCTCCCCCGGAGTGCTGAGCCTTCCCCTCGGGTGACTTGAGATGCTCTGTCCCCATGGCCCCACCTGTCTCCTTGACCTGCCAGCACCCTCCCCGGGGCACCTGGGGTCATCTGACTGCCCCCCAGCACAGCGTTGTGAGGGCTGCTGTTGCTCGGGAGCAGTGCTGCTGTGGGGAGCCCTGCGCAGGGGTGGGAAGGCTCCTGCTCCTGGTCTGTGGGCATGGTGGCCCCCGCAGGTCACCTGCTGCCCACAAAGCCCTTGATTTATAGACTCTTCTGAGGTCTAGTGTAGCCTGCTAATTGCCTCCATCTTTATGTGCTCTGGAAGAAATTCAGCAGGAAAAATTAACCTAAGAATTGCTTTCAGGAGGTTGGCCTCGCACGTCCCTAGCGTGGGGAGTGTTCTCAAGGCTTCCAGTCCAATTTTCTGTGACCTTTTGTTAATGGCAAGAGAACGAGGCCAGTGCTTGCATGGCTGCCTGTGTGACTTTTGCAGCCCTGCCATGTGGCTGTGTGGCTCTCTTCCCGGGGCCACTGTGACGAGACTTTGTGACATTAGAACAGTGCCCTGGGCCACCCATTGGCTTCCTGTGTCTGTGTGAGTATTGAAACTTGCGAACGTTAACCTCCTAGCTGCTGGGCAGGCGTCTGGACATCATGGTCAGGTGCATGCTTCTCTAGGAGGGACGGCCCTCCCTGGGCCCCGTGGCTGCTGGGGCCAGTGCCGACAGAGCGGGTTCCAGTAAACCTGTGCTCTGTGATGTCCCCAGCGGGCCTCCCTGCTTGTCTTCTGTCAGTGTGTTCTTTGAGTTCACTGGAAGAGGAGATCGGAGGAGCTAGAGACTGGAGAACAGAGCCCCGCCCACTGAGTGTCAGTGACCGGTGCTAGGCAGGGCCGATCCCAGGGGGCTTCCAGTGGGCCCGTGAGTGCTGCACCAGGGATCCTCGGTCACTCTTCATGTGGCTCACTGGAGAGTGGCAGACGTCCCAGGGGAGCCTTCACTTGGTGTGGGTGTTCCGAATTTAGGACATTTTGCATTCACTTCCAACATGGGAGCCCAGTAGGAAATGACTGAGTGGTTGGAGATTGGGCCAGTGCCTCCACATGCTCTTCCTGCCAGGGTACCATCTGGCATGCCACTCTGCATTTCTTCCTGACTAGGGCAGAGTTCGCCATGCTGCCCGTGTGCCCTCCTGACCAGGGCAGCGTCCACCATTCCACCGCATGTGTCCTCCTGACCTGAGCACTGTGCCGTGCTGCCCTGCTGCCTCTCAGGCAGCCCCATCGATGTACCTGCCGCACTTGTTTGTCCCCAAGCTCTCCGTCTGCTGGCCAGGCACAGACGTGCTGAGCAGCTGCTCCCCAGGAGGTGATGTTGGAGCAGACACCATCCAGGGTCTCCTCTGTGCTGCTGGGTGTCCTCGGTATGGGCCGGGCCTCTGAAGGACGCCATGGCCTCCTGCCCATTGTCTTAGGGCCAAAGTTTAAACCCTGGAGACCACGTGGCACTGATCCGTGGGCTGCCGGCCCCCTCTCCTTGAGGCTCGTTCTTGGGCAGCCTGGTTTACTGTCCTGTTGTTACTTGGACCTTCTCTGTGTGTCATGTGTGGCATCCTGTTCAGGAGGCTCAGGCCTTGGCTGTTTGCCTTGTGTCCCCTGCAGCCCAGTTCTGGGAAGGGACCCCATCCTAGCTCCGTGGGGCTCCTTGGTCACCCCTTCCTCCTAGTGCAGAGCATCTAGTCTGGTGCAGTCTTCACCTGCTGTGGCTGGGGCAGGCACACTATCCTGGTGGCAGAGTCCTGCTCCCCGCACCACTGAGAACTCTGAGGCAGAGCAGGGGACACAGGTGCCGTCCGTCCTGGCCTCTGAAGGCCACGTTTTACCTCAGTGAGCAGAGCTGCTTCCTGAGTTGGTGCCGGCAGGCACTTTTTCAGGGCGGATCTTGGCGAGTACTTGGATGCCTTTGTGGGTGCCTTTGAAGAAGGAGCACCTCAGGCTTTCAGGCACATGTGGTTTGCCAGCCCTGCTAGAGTCAGGATGGGAAGGCCAAGCCTCCAGACACCAGTGGGAAGGCAGCCTGTGAGAAGGCCTCCCGGGAACTCCGAGGGGTGCACCTGGGGTTGGTGTGGGTTCAAGGTGTCTCTTCAGGCTCTGTTTCCATGTACGCAGTTGACCTGGAGCAGCATTGCTGGCCATTTCCAGGCCCGATCTCCAGGTGCTGCGAGTATTTCTGCGCACAACATCCTGAGCCTGCACCTGTGCTGGCGCGGTGACTGTGGAACGCCGAAGCCACCCCTGCTGTGTTGGGAGAGGCGGGCACGAGGGAGCCGCGTCAGTGGCAACTGTTCCTGCGAGGCTGGTGCTTCTCCACTGCAAGCAGCAAGCTGAGGTTCCAGCAGGCCCTTCTGATTCCTGGGTCACCCAACTTGGAGGTGCCGGTGCCTGGCGTGCGGACTGAGCAGCGGCAGCACTGCAGGACCTCTGGGTGACAGCTGCTTCCCAGGAGCTGGCAGTGCTCTGGGCCAGGAGGAAGAGTGGAGACAGTGGAGCTGGGAGCCCACGCTGCACAGGAGAGGGCTGCTGTCTGGGAACAGAGCAAAGTGCTCCCGGCACTTGCTTTTGAAGTGGTCCTGCTCAGTGTGTTGGACACAGGTTCCCACTGCTACCTGTTGGCCAAGCTGACTGTGGCTGTGAGCAGCCCGCCCTGGACCCAGCCTCCTCCTGCCCGCAGCACCTCTCCAGCTGCAGAGGACTCGGTTCTGTCTGGTGCCTCCGCTCCATCGCCTGCTCATCGCCACCCTGCCCATGTGCCCCTGGCTGCGTTATTTCTGCCCCGTAGATCTGCCTCCTCGCATCCCGTCGTGTGCCTGCCAGGAGCCTTGCCAGTGCAGCTCATTGCTATGCCGGCGGTGCGGCTCCAGTTCCTTCGCAGGCTCGTTGAGTCCTGAGCATTCATTTCCCCCTCACTGATGTGATAACAGAAGAAAGGCGCTTTGCTGCTGATTGAAGTCAAGTGGCGGGGCCAGCAACAGGCACCTGGGAGATTGCCGGGGAGGAGTGTTACAGGAGCTGGGCTGAGAGCTGCACACACGGGGCTCATCCAGGGTGCCTCCGCTGCGAGTCTCTTCAAGACCTCCTGCAGGACAGTGCAGTGTCGGGTGCAGCTCACAGGGTGTGTGTGCAGTTGTGGGGTCTTGTGGGGTAGGGCTCACAGCCAAGGCCTTGCTGTGGCCCTGAGTCCAGAGCAGCTGGTACCAGACCTCCGACCCTCCTCCTCACTGTGTGTGTGGGGGGACAGGCTGGGGACCTCAGGAGGCCCTGTGGGAGCTGGGCTGGAGTGACACTGTGCAGGGCCCTCCCTGTCCGGGTGGCAGGGGGTGGCGGGGCTGCCCCGGTGTTACTCCAGTTCTCTCTCTCCTTTCCTGGACTTGATCTTCATCTGCAATGTGAGCTTCCAGGGGGGAAGGGGTCTCGGGAATGTCCTAGTGGCCGGTGGACAGGGAGGGAGGGAGGGAGGATGGCTGTCTGGGCTCCCAGGAGGCGGGGAGGCCGGCGAAGAGGCTGTCAAGTTCTGCCCCAGGCAGGGCCTGGGGTTGGTGGTAAAGCAGCAGCCCTGGTGCAGATGTCACCCCGCCCGTGGCTCAGGTGGTGGCCTGAGCATGGGACGAGCCAGGGTGGGTGCACACGGCTGCACCGGGGTGAGTGCAGCACTGCTGGAGTGTGTGCCCACCCTTCTCAGCCACAGCGTCCGGGCTGGCTCAAGCTTGGTCTTTCTCTGCTGTGTCTGCAGCTGTCCTGGTCCCCGGGGAGCGGGCCAGGCACTGTGGCCGAGAGTTTCGGAGAGAACACGGGTGGCGGGTGGGGCCTTGGAGGGAGGTGGTCTGCACCGCCTACGCCGCATCGCTGCATCGGTGTGGACGCCCCCATCCCCTGTGTGAGTGGGTGTCCTTGGACCTCCTTTGTCTACAACCCTGTTCTCGGTGTAGGGCTCTTCCTGGTTGGGTGCTTCAGTGACTGAGCGCATGTTTAGATTCAATTTGTTTGGCAGGCACGAGGCCGCCTGGCAGCTGACGGCTGATCTTACTTCGCTGTGCGGCCTTGGGCTCAGCCTTGCATCTGAGCCCTCTGTTCCCTGCAGCAAGAACACTGCCCTTTCCCGCCTGGAGCCTGCAGGCAAAGAGCCGTCCTGTCCTGCCCGTGTGGCCTCTCACTGAGTCCCTCCCGGATGCCTCCTTCCAGCCCCGCCCAGCCTGACTCCTGCTTCCCCCAGTGCTCCCCAGCCTCAGCCCCGCTCAGTTACCTCCTCGTCCTTCAGGCTGCCGATACCCGCGTCAGCAGTGGTGGGCGTAAGTGGGTGGTCCTGCCCATGTCTGTCTGAACGAGAGTGTGCACACCCATCTGACAGAGGGTGCCGTGCCACCTCCCCCTGCCCATGGTGGAGAATGCTCCCTGGGGCAGAGCAGGATAGCTGGGCTCCTAGGGAATCCAGAGGCTCATTTTCTGTCAGCCAGCTGTCACCACAGGTGGTCCGTGAAGGAGCCCTGCAGTTCCTGGTAGCTGGCTCCGACCCTTGGCTGACTGCCACCCCCAGAGTTCCGAGGCCTCAGCCCCCTGCTCAGGAAGGCAGTCCTGTGGGGCCGTGTTCTTATCAAGATCAGCAAGGACTGTCTGGGAGCCGGGTGCTGGGTGCCGGGGGCAGACAGGGCTCGCAGGCTCTCAGCAGAGCCCCCAGAGCCAGGACTAGAGCTCTAGCAGGTGGCTGTATCTGGGTACCATGCAGGGCTGTCCACACCTTTCCCTCTGTGCTCGCAGCAGCTGTGTGTGGGGGACACTGTCACAGCTGTCCTTCAGGTGAGGAGGCGAGCACAGCCAGTTTGTGTACTCTCCCCAAGCAGCCTGGCTGGGACCGAGCCAAGCGGGGAGAGCCTGTCGGCCGTGAGCACCTGCCTCTGCTGCGCCCAGGTTTCTGCTGTAGGTCCGGAACACAGTGCTCATGCACTGGCCGGGTGTGCAGATCATGGTGTGCACCGAGTCCCCTTCTTCAGCAGACCGAGACAAAAATAGGTGAAAGCGACAGAGAATTTCATAGGTGTTGCGAATTTCATAGGCAAGGCACCCAGCCTCACACCAACACATATACTCGCACTTAGCTTTGAGAAGCCATCGCATTCTGTTGGATTCACTTGAGCTGCTTACAGAGATTTTCTTCAGACTTCCTCTGAACGTTGCGTTTTGAATGTGTGTGTGTGTGTGTGTATGGTTTCCACCCCCAATTTTAGCAAATCCGAGTCCATCACCTAGAGATGCTTCAGGGATTTGAGAGCAATGTATTTTAAAGAACTCACAAAGAATCACAGATTTGTGAAACCTTTGCTGCCCAGTGCGTAAGAAGTAAAGGTGTCTTTTTCCATCATGGGCTGATTTGAAAGAGAGACAGGCACAATTCTGCCCAGGCTCTGGCAGCACCCCCACTCCCACCCCCACCCCAAGTCGGTTCTGAAGGTGCTCAGCTGCCGAGCCGGCACATTTCTCTGGCATTTACACTTTATGGTACCAGGAGGGAGCTTATTATTTTTAAAGACAGGTTTGGAGGGCCATCTGTGACTTACAGCAGTGCGTGGTTGCAGGCGTGCAAATGGGCGCTTTTTTGTTGGTGTGTTTTGTTAATGATGAGCTACAGCAAGAGCTGTCTGCTGCTGGTGCACGAGGCTGCGGGGAGCGCTGGCTGCGGAGCTGCCTGACCTCCAGGGGACTGCAGGAAATGGCAGCCCGCCTGTCTAAGTAGGACTCTGGGGGCCGGGAGTCTGCAGGAAGACGCTCATCTGGACAGCGCGCTGGCCGTGTGTGCCCTGGTTGTTGGTGCATGTTTTATGCACTTGTCGACTCCGCTCATCATTAAAACCAAGATGCCGGAAGCCAGTCTCCCCCATGTTTCCAGCAAGTGGAGCAGGCCCCGCTTCAGCCGTTCCTGCCGCTGCTATGAGTTTCTCATTTTCTCTCTTAGGGGAAAGTTGCTGATTGTTCAGCGGGCGGCTAATTGCCAGATTACATGGCAAGGAGGCGCTGCCGGAAAGGGGCAAACGACTGAGGCACCTTCGCCTTTTGGTGTACGGTGTGGATCATGTTCTCGCCGTTCACGAGCATCTTGCCTCTCAGCCCCCACTATCCGCGAAAGGCAGGCTGGCATTTCCACGGTACCATCGGGGACTTGCTTTGTCCACTTGAGAAGTATTTACAGTCCCCAAAGTGACACACAAGGTCATTCACGATAATACTGGAGCCTCGTGAAAAAGAGCCCCTTCCGGAAGGGCATGTCCATGCTGTTCCTCGGGGACCTCATCTGGGGACATGGTCCTCTGTGCGGACACTCAGAAGCTGTTTCCTTGGGGACAGTGAAGGGCCTGGTTCTCCCTCTCAGATGTTTCAACGGGACAGGGGCCTTCTTCTTCCTCTCCTCAGCTCCTTCTGCTTCACCCGTGGTCAGGCCAGTTGCTAGGTTTGATTCCGTGCTCTTGGGCGCCCCTTGGGGATGCCTCTCATAGTTTGGGCATTTTGCAGGGGGAACAATATAATACAGGCCACATATTTTATAAATTATTTTATAATAGTCACCCAAATATACAAGTACAGGAAATCTGCCTATGCATTAAAGACTGAAGAATCCAGCTAAGGGCCTAGATCTCATGAAAATGTCCTGCATGAGTCCAGCGGAAGACTGAGAGCCCGTAACAGTGCCTCCCATGAGTCCAACTGGAGGTCTAAAGCCTATGACAGTGTCTCATGCAGGCCTGTTTCAGGGATCTGCACTGGGAAGGCCCAAAGGTCAGTGGTGGAATCCAGGAAGTCTGTGCCAGCGGGATGAAGGATCAGTGCTAGCAGGCCGAGGGATCTGCACTGGAGCCAGGAAGTGATGCACAAAGTCAGAACCAGAGCTGCCCTAGAAGGTCCCACACCATCCTCAGCAACAGTGTGGTCCCGAGCTCCTCCAATGATGAGAACAGCAGAGTTCATCAGGAAAGCCAGCAGAACAAGGTCCTTCAGGAGAGCCAGCAGCTCTCTCTTCTTCTCTGGTTCTGCCTCTTGTGCTGCTGGCAACAGTCCTCAGGTGGGCCTTGCACACCCAGCACCACGCTTACTCAGTTCAGCTGGGTGATATAAGTTGACCACCAGTTGCCAGTCTACCACACTGCCCATCCTGCTCACGTGCGGTTCTGGGGCACTCTCTAGGGAGTTGTGCTGAGACTCCAAGGTGGTGCTCCACCCCTCACCACAGCTTCTTGGCAGCAGAGAAAGTCTGTCTGTGGCCTGTGGTTGTCTGTTCTAGAGTTCCGTACAGATTGGATCCTGCAGTCTGTTTTCTGTCTTGTTTGGGGTTTTCCCTCCTGATGGCTGTCTTCAGATTTGTCCATGATTTTGCATTATGGGTGGTTTGTACCTTCCTGTTGCTATAGAGATACAAGCGCAGCTGCAGATACAGCTGAGGCTATCAGCATGGGGAGGAGCAGGGACGGGATGGCAGTCCCTCATATGGTGGGGAAGAGAGGTGCTGGTGCCTTGGGCAGCACAGACCCCTAGATCCTCAGCAAGACCTTGTGCTCACCTCACTCCTCTGTGCTGTGTGGCTCTTAGTGACAGGTCCCCCCACCCTGGCCGCATCCTATACCTGGTGTTCTCACTTGGCGCTGCACATGGGAACCCCACTGCTCTGTTGGGTCGGCAGCTCTGGGTGGGGCCTGAACACCATGACTCCTCACCAGAGGTGGTCCAGTCTTCAGCCAGGCTCCCTAGTCTGACTCCGCCCTTCCCACCCTTAAGCCCAATTTGCAGCTTCTGCACTGGAGAACGCCAACAGCCTCCTCCTCTTCTTGGAGGCTGCACTCAGCTGGGCATCTCATCTGGCACCATGACATTTCCTTTCCAGTTCTGTTGTTCCCCTGGGCATGCTCTGCTGGTCTTCCCTTCATGCTTTTGCCCAAGCTCAGGACCAGGCTAGTCGGGGGCATCATCCCAAAGACGCAGTACTTACTGCCATCATCTGAGAGGTCAGAATCCCAAAAGAGCAAAACCCCTAAGGCATTATATTTCAGAACATCAAAATCTTGAGAATATAATTCTGGAACAAATAATTCAAAAATTCTTTAAAAGACATTTTGTGTTTTCAACAGGTGATTTATTTGAAAAACATGAGAACAGGACAGAACACTGCGTAGGTCACTGAGTGTGATAAAATAAGCCTGTTAACACCTGTATTTTTGCAAGCATAAACACTCAGTGTACCAGTGGCAGTTGCACAGGTTTAAAAGTTATGAGCAGAGGAACTGCATTCAGAAAGAAATAGGTCAAAAGCTACATGGATAAAAGCATCTCACTGGGTCAGTAATTGTAGGCACTGGCTTTACTACCATCTGAAGTACTGTGATGAACAGCTGGCTTTTGGTGAGGGTGATCAGACCCCTGCAATATGCATCACCTGAGGAGCCGTGAGCTTGAGAAGTCTTATCTTTCATGAATGCAGGTGTGCACAGTGACACCTGTTCCTTCACTGAGAAAGTTTCAACATTTTATGTACACGCACCGTGCATATGCATGAAGTCAGCATTGTGATAATGTGCTGTCAGTCAGTTTTCTATCACTGTAACAAAATACCTGGATGATTGACTGAAGAGGGAAAGGTTTCTTTTGGCTCATGGTTTGGGAAGGTCTGGTCTGTGGTTAGTTGGCCCATTGCTTTTAGGCCTGTGGTGAGGCAGCACATCATGGGGAAGGTGCCAGGTGGAGGAAGCTGCTCACCTTGTGGCTCCTGGCAAGCAAGCAAGAGCAAAGGACTGGGTCCACTATCACCCTGAGGGCCTGTGCCCAGTGATCTAATGTCCTCCCACAAGGCCACCTCCTTAAGGTCCTCCTGCCTCCCAGCAATGCTGTGGCCTGGGAACCAAGCCTTAAATGCCTGGACCTCAGGGAGCACTCAAGATCCAGACTCAGCGTACAGTTCCACGGAGTCCAATTTGCAGAAAGTGCGTAAAATGAATTAGAGTCTCTAAAAGTCTTTGCATAATTGATACTTCCAGTACTGGAAATGATCTGAAGATGAAATACACAGTGTAGTGAATTGTAAAAAATAATTCTCACAATTTAAAATAGTGGGGAAAAAAGTAAAAAGAATTCAACACATTGGAAAAGTGTATTACAGGGATAGATTCTGGGCAATCACATGGAGGTATTCCGTCAGCCTGGCCAACTTTCACAGTCATTAACCATATTTTAAAGTCTTGCTTCTCCATGAATAGCTGCCTTTCCTCTTTAGGGTATGGCTCTCCATAGAAAATATGTTCACATTTTCTGTGTGGTGCTGCTCTTTTTGAAATACTCCTATGACTCAGTACACCAACGGGCACATACATTCCTTGTTGCACTCCCCATCTCCTGTGTCACGCTGCTGTGTTGTTTGGGGTGTGCAGAAATCCATTCAGCATGTGCTAACATACAGACCCTGGATGTGGTGGAAATAACTGGTCATCAAATAGCAGCATCATTGCCTGTCTTCATATCCTACCGTGCAGTTAATTATTTTTCAGCCAGTCAATAACTTCGCAGTCTTAAGGCAAATGCAGCTCTAATTCATTCAATTCCATCCGGGGAATTTCATCCAGCGGAAAGCATGCTGATGCAGGCAGATGAAACATTTTTAAACTGAAGTTTTCATCGGTGCCATATTGTACGTCCAGTTCCTTCCTCAGAATTCAGCTTACTGCCTCTCCTCTCTTGTGTAGCTTTTTCCCTATTGTGCGAATTGAAGCTTTCAGGATTTTTAGCTTTTGAGACTGATTTTTCAGGCGTTTGGACTTTCTGAGTTTCAGATTTTAGGGATTTCAGCATTCGGGATTATGTCTTTCTGGACGGTGCCCAACACCAGGACTGGGTTCCCTGCTGTGTCTGGTGGCCTGGAGGCTGCGTGATGGGGCCCAGTCTGTCCTTGGTGGGAATAGCTGCTCTTGGCCACACGCAGCCCCTCAGGGTGGCCCAGCTCTGGCAGCCCTTAAGTCTTGTCTGGATTAGGTTCTGTAAATCAGAGACTCCACACTTAGTGACTTGAAGTGGCTGCTGTCATTTGGTCACAGTGGTGCATAGGGTGGCGTGGCTCGTGGCCTGTCTGCGGCCGGGGACCCTCCCTTCCCTGGGCTGCTCACAGGTGTCGGCTCAGCAAGGCCCAAGGCCACGAGCCCAGAGCCCCGTCACCCTCTGTGTGAGTCGTTTCTGGGCTGTTTGGGCCTCCTCACAGCTCTGTGGCAGAACTCTGAGCCAGGGGCAGGCGTGTGGCTGTGGCGAGTGGCCCAGCATCGGCCGTCCCCTACTGTCCCCCGCAGTGCAGTACAGGCCCACCTGGGAGAAGCCCCACCCAGTCCACGGGCACAGACTCCGCCTCTGGATGGAGCTGGCGAGGTTGTGGGTGAGCTGAGTGCACATGGGTGGCCCAGCTGCTCTTGTCGGGACGTCCCCCGGTCCCCTGCTCCTGTGTACGCCAGCTCTATGAGTCACGAGTGTGGCTCATGTGTCCTCAGTCCTGCACGCTGTAGGACCTGGAACACGATGGCCTCCCTGTGCTGGCCTCACACCCCACACCTGGTACTGTCCCCGAGGGGGGGTCACGCGATGTTGCTGCACAGCACTTTTCCAGCAGGTGCTGATCACTTCTCCCCTTGGTACCTGTAGATGCAAGGTTCTTGGCATGCAGCTGTGGGCTGAGGGATCTGTGTCTGTCATTGTGAGGGCTTTCAGCCTCACAGCTGGAGCCACAGAGAACAGACTGGCAGAGCTACCGGATGGCTGCAGTGCTGAGCCCCAGTCTCTGCCCCCTCCTCACCCTCCCGGAGGATGCCCACGCGCCTGGGGCCCCAGAGCCCGGCCACCTCCTGCTTATAGCCAGAAGCTAGTGAGCTGCTCAGGCCCTACTGCAGGTCCACAGCTGGGCTTCTGGGTCAGCATCCTCCCTCGGGCAGTCTGAGCAGCTGTGAGGTCACATATGCTGGGCAGATGCCGGGTTCAGTGAGTGGGTGTCCTCCATAGCACCTCCTCAAGGCTGTGACCTGCTGGTGTTGCTAGGGATTTCCTGGGATGCTTCTTTGATGTTGGGACATTTTGCATGCTCTGTGCAGCCTCCTCGTGTGCCCTGCTGTGTGACACCGATGTCTGGGACCTCACAGCTCCTGGGCCTCCCCTGCCCTTGTTACCTGGCCTGTTTCATAGGATCTGGCCTCTGGCACCCTGTACAGGGATGTGGTAGATGTGGTAGATGTGGTGTGAGGGACCACCACACTCCTGACACTGCCCGAGAGGGCCACGTCCCTGGGCCTCCTGGCTGTGGCCCGAGCATGTGTGGCTTCACCCCAATGTCATAGAAGGGGAGTTCAGGACAGGAAGGGTAATGAGATTCCTCAGAATGATTTTTCAGTGCAGTCATCAGCCTGAGATAAGCCAATCTGAGGTTTCCTTTTCCTGTGTGAACACACTTCAGCATGTAGGCCCCATTTGGTGCAGGGCCACAGAGGCGGGCCGGAGGAGCAGGGTCTGAGCGCGTCTGCCCCAAGATCCATCAGCAACCACGGCCTCCGTCCAGTCCCCCAGCTGGACACAATGGCAGCACCTGTTTCCCTCCTCCACGCTGAACAAAGCTTGCAGCCGCACACAAAGAAACATCTAAATGTGAATTAAGTCAAAGTTATTAAAAAAGTACTACTGCACATTTTCATTCCTTGAATATTGAAAAACGGGAATACATATGCAAATGCAATTTAATCAGCGCGTTCTAATTTTCTAGCATGCAGCCGATGAGTGCTTTGTGATCCGAAAGGGCCTGGCTCTGGGGAGGGGGTTAAAGCTGAAGCCCCCACCTTGCGTGCGACCTGCGGCCTACTTTGTCCTCGGCTGAGAGCGGCTCTGGCAGCTGTGAGATTCTGATTGCTCAGCTTTCCCATCTTTGTCATTCACACTCTTGTTCTGCTGAGCACCTCTTGGGCAGTGTGCTATCAGGAATGACAGTGGGCTGGTCGCTGCTGGATGTGGGCTCACTGGGAGTCCTTGTGAGTACCTGTATGACAGGGCAGTGGTCCTAGCCTCACCCAAGCAGCACCATGAGTGTGGCTTCTCCTCTGCAGGACAGTGTGGGTCCTGAGGTCTGTGGCCCCAGTTAGTTATGCTGTACTCGCTCATCCTCCTGCCCAGCTGTAAGTCAGCACTCATCCTGGTGCCTAGATGCAGGGCCGATGAGAACCACCCACGTGTGCTCCTCCCGTTGGGGTCTGCACACCATCCCCAGTACCCTTGGGGCCCAGGCTGGAGAAACCTCTCCCATGTGGCACACAGCCACTCTGTCCTTGGGCCCGCCCTGGCCTCATGCCACCCGCAAATGCCCTGTGAAAGCATGGGGCCATGTCAGAGTGGCCCAGCTAGTTTCCAGGCCTGAGGGCATGGAAAGGGAACCTTGTCTGCCAGAGGATACGGCAAGCAGCCTGTAGGGGGACAGGGATAGGCACCCCCACCTGTGGGCCCCACTGGGGATATCTGAGAGCGTGGTCTTGAGGTTAGACGTCATCCCCTTGTGCCAGGCCAAGGTGGGGACGATGTCACAACTGGGGACTCTTATACAGAGCGAAGCTGTCTCTTGGGACTGCGTGTCAGCTGACACAGACCTGGCTGGAAATCACAGCCGTGAGGCCTGGGCGGGGAGGCGGGCTGTGCAGAGGATGGCCCCAAGGTCTGTGATGATGTCCCTTGTCTTGGTTACTTTTCTCTCATTGCTGAGACAAAATACCTGACGCCTGGAATTAAGGAAGGAAAGGTTTATTTAGCTCACAGTCTGTGGAGGTTTCAGCCCATACTCGGCTGGCTCCAAGGCAGGGTGGCACATGGCAGAGGCAACAGTTCATGGCAGTGGAAGACAGCAAAAGCAACAAGAGCAAAAGAGGGGAGAGCAAGCCTCTTTTCCTCCCTTATATTGTAAGCCGGCCACCCCCACCCTGGGGGTATGTAGCACTCGCATAATCTCCATGCCCTCCTCTTGCACAGGATGATTACAAAGTAAGGACCCTGGACCCCTGCTGAGTCACTCATTTAACCTAAACTTCTAACATTGACACAGTGAACAGCATCCCAGAGCAGGAAGGGCGTGTCCTTTACACCTCAGGGTATAGAACTGCTGGGTCACTTAGTTAAGCTTCTAGACCCCTCAAGGTGACCCAGTGTATTGACCGTAACATCCCTGCAAGCCCTGTCTGTCCCTTGGTCACGGGCCCTTCCCCCTCCTGGGTCTGCATCCATATCTCCCTCCTTTTGAGCAGTCATTGGCATGGAGCCCACCCAATCCAGCCTCAGCTCCGCCATGTCTGCAGGCCTGTTTCCAGAGATAGTCGCGTTGCGGGGGGCCTCCACGTGGTGTTTGGGGGACACGGGCCAGTTCACAGCGGGCGGCACCCCGCTTAGGCCTGCTCACTGAGGGGTTAGGAGCAGCGCCTGACCCTGCACCCTCCTCTGTCCAGCCCCTGCACTACAGGTGCAGGGCCAGTGTCACTGCTGGGCCTGGGCAGCTGTGCAGTGGTGCTCAGCTCCCGTGGGGAGGTTTGTTCACAGGAGCCCCTGTGCTTTAGTAAACACAGAATTAGGAAGCCTGAAATCCCCGTTGAACGCCTGTACAGATTGAGCTATCAGCTCAATATGGTTAATGTCAAGAAGGATTAAATGGTTCAGACTGATCCATTTCACCTGATGCCTACTTAAGCACAGAAAGGGGGCGTTTTCAGGGGGAAACTCCTTTCTTAGTGCTGTGAAGGCACCGTCGTCATAAACCCGCGCAGCGTGAGCAGGCAGGCAGGGCCCTTCGTGCGCCCTTTTCACTCCTCAGTGCCTGGCAGGGTTCATGGTCGCCGCCACTGTCACTGCAAGCATGACCAGGTAATTTAATGGAGACTCGTAGGCACATCCAGGGGTTCATCAACTTGGAGATGGTCCCCACGGGTGTCCTTTGTCTCCAGTCATCCTCAAGGTGCTGGCTGATGAGATGGCAGGGATGTGCTTCTTTCTTGTAATTAAATTTCACAACATATAGTGTTAACACTAAAAGTGTCTTAATGTCCTCTCTACGGTTGACAGTGTCCCTTTGAAAATGGTACTGCACCTTGGTTTGCCGGCGTTACACAGAGGTAGTCTCTAAAGGCTGTCTGGGTGTTTTTCTAAATGAGAGGAACTCGGTAGTGGGTTGAGGCGGGGGTCTGATTGGACCTCTCGGATATCTGGGAGGGGAGGGTTCCCTGGGACAGGGTGGGCCTGCTCAGGTGCAGCCTTCCTTCAAGAGCAGCAGCCTCAACCTCCTGAGGCCTCCTAGCTCCTTCCCAGGGTCTTGGGTCTAGTGACGAGCGCTGTTGAGAGCTCACTGCTGTGATTCTCCGCCAGGGGCTGGTGAGTTGGCTCAGAGCAGACCACAGGGTAGCAGCCTGGGACTGCCGTGCCGTGGGAGGAGCTGCTGCTGCGGGTGAAGCATCACTGGGGCCCTGCCTCTCTGCCTGCATCTTCACATGTTCAAGGGAGGAGAGGGAGCCGCAGCCCAGCACCGTTCCACCTGGAGCCTGGTGCCTGCGCAGAACCCAGCCTTCTGTGGCCCAGGCCCGGCAGCTGGGCTTTTCTGCACTGTTCTTTTGTTTTCAGCAGCTATCTTGTGGCCCCTAGGCATGGAAACTCCGGCACTCGGCCACTTTCCAGACCCTGCTCTGGCCTCCTTGGCCAGCCCTGTGGCTGGCTGTGCATCGGGGCAGGTCGCAGGCGGACTCCTGAGAAGTGCTGAGTCCCATGTGGACTCACTGCGTTGAGGACCCAGGGCCATCCCAGTGGCCAGCGGGACGCTAGGTTCTGGGAAGAGAAGGTCCTGCCCTGTGAGCTGCTCTGCAGTGTGTCCTTGGAGGTGAGGAGAGGCTTGGAGAGTGCTTCCAGAAGGAAGCATGTCTGCTGCGGACAGTCAGGGAGGGGGTTGACCTTGTCAGAGGATTTCCCGCTGTGAAGTGCCAGGAGTGTTTTGGGAGCGAAACTGCTGTGCCTCAGTAAAACAGAGCACACATGGAAACCCACTATCCCTTCTCAAAGAGCCGGTCAGTGGTTTTGCCAAAAAGAGAAAAAACCCTCAGAATTCCCCAGACAGTGGCCAAGCTGCTGGGCATTCCCGCAGGAGGGGCGGCACCGGGTGGCTCCCTGAGCGGTGTGGCAGGCAGGCAAGTGGCAGCGGGGTGGCCTTCCTCAGAGGGCTGGTGATGTCTGGGACACGCAGGCCCAGGAGGGAGGCCCCTGGGACCAGGAGGAAGGAGTCGGGAATTGGGGAGCGCTGGCCGGCAGCTGCCCAGGAATGCCGGGAGGCCTGTGGCTGTGCGGCAGAGCCACTCTCTATAGGCACCATCTCTCCTCATGTCCTTGGTGAGTGGTCCATCTGTCAGCACCACACCTTTTGTTGTGCTGGGACGCGCCACCTACCATGTGCCTAGCTGCAAGGCACCGCAGCGAAGGGAGAGTGGAGTTTCACAGCGCACTAATCATCTCTTCCGCAGGGTGACCTGCAATTTGGCCTCCAGCATCTCAGAAGGCCGGGTTTGCTGCAGCAGCCGGCGTCTCTGAAACCCATCTGCTCTGCACATCTCGCCACAGAGGAGGGTCTCTGGGGCCCTGCATGGGGCTGTGCTTGACCTCTGCTCCCATTCCTGAGCTCACTTCATCTAGTTGTTGTTTTTTTAAATCCCATTCTAGTGCTTCCATCTGGATGGGTAATTGAAAACCCTTTCTTGAATCAGAGCTGGCAAGATTAACAAAAGGTGTGATTCCCGAAGGCGCTGCAGCTGGTGGGCGTCCATATTCCTGGCTTGCTTTGCCTGATTCCAGTCCTTTGAAAAACTCAGTCTGATGGCTCTGTGTCTCTTCTCAGGGCTTTCAAGGCAGGACAAAGGCATTGTAATATGCATTCTAATGTCCGCTCTTCGGCATTGTCTTTAGATGAATAAATCCTGCCTCCTGCTGTACTCCTGCTTGTAATTAAGAGGTGACTGCTCACGGGGGAAGGAGGACAGCAAAGAGACAGACATCAGCATGCACGGGGTTGCTGTGGTCTTTGTGATACAGGGGGAGGAATATAGTAACTCCCACCCTGCTAGATGTCAGATATGCAGAATTCGTGTCCCCTAAAATGGAAGAATGAATTCGAAGGAACAACAGAGTTTGAAACTGGGAAAAACTCAATGAGAGGGATAGCTCTGAGAGACAGGAGGGGACCTGAATGTGGGCTGTCAGGGACTTCACAGAGGAAGTTTCATAGAGCAAAATCACGAGGTGGGTATAGAATCACAAAGTGGGTATAAAATCACGAGGTGGGTACAACGTGGGTCAAAACCGTGATCAACCAGTAAGACTGTAACTGTAACCACTTACTGATCCAGTGGGAAAGTGGGTCACGTAGCAAGTGTATGTGGAAAGAACAAGGACCTTTCCTGAAAGGGAGGGGTCAGGAGTCCTGCTCGCCCACTGAGGTGACTGATGTCTATCTAGAATTTACTAGGCCAGGTGATACCAGTTATAGTATAATCTTCAATTTATTGCTTATGCCTTGGGGAGGAATGTAGATGTGGTCATTCTGTCTTTATCTTGAGGTCTGGCCATCAATAGATGCGTCTCCAGCCACAGTTGTGCTGTGTTCTCATTGTCTACACTGACTCCCTTGAGCACCCAACCCTGCCTGGCTTCCTGTAGTATTTCTACCTAACCTACCTGTCTATAATGTTCCCCCTATGCAGAGGTACCTCTAACTGCTGAGACGGGGCAAGGGGCAATGTCTGTTCTGGCTACTTCTGGCTGAAGAGAGTTGTAGTTGTGATCAGCAGTCAGAGATACTCTCCAGAGGGTCTATCTAAAGGCCCTCAACAGATGCCAGGCATTCTTTTCTTGGGTAGGTGTACAGCTTTAAGTTTGGAGGAGACAAGGCCAAAGAAACAGCTAAGTATGCATGGGCTAAATAATAAGATGAACAGAACTGTCATGAGTACAACCAACAAATGTTTCTACCAGGAAGAGCCAGCAATGGCCTCCCACAAAGAGGGTAAGGAGAAGGTCTGGGGAATTTCAGAATCGGACATGGCATTAACCTGTTGTTTAATATCTTAAGCAGCCATTGAGCTATTAGCAGAAGGATCAGAAGTGTACACAAAATACTCAGCTTTTACCGTTGTACAAGTAGCCTCTTGTGCTTGTTCTCTTCTACCAGGAAAGGCCTCAACTCATTAGTGAGAGTATGTACCGTGGCCAGTAGGTGTTGGAGCCCCTAACTCTTCGTCATGTGAGTAAAATCAAGCTACAGTCTTCTCCAGGGTATTCACCATGTTTCTGTATACCTGAAGGGACAGTGGTCCCATTAAGAGGATTGTTCTTTTGGCAGAGCTCACATATCTTAACTATCTGTTGTATTGCCTGAGGAAGTCCCTTTCCTGTGAATCATTTTGAGGCTATCTGGTGGGTCTTGTCTCTCTCCAAGGGAAAGTTGTGATATAAAGACTTAATAATTTTTCATTGAGTAGCACCAGGAAGGAACAATTTACCATCATCTGATTGTAACCATCCTGATGGAAGGAACTGACACCCATGGGAGAGAGCCCACTTGATTTCTGACTGAGAATATTTGGGTCGAGTATGATCAGGGGACCCTTCCCAGATCACGGGGGACAGAAGGGATGGCCCTCGAGCAGTTTCTTTTGTAGCTGGGTCAGCCGATTGATTGCTTTGAGATACTTTGTCAACTCCTTTCTGCTGCCCTCTACAGTGAATAACTGCCACTTGGGAAGGTATACAGACTAGTGATAAAAGCTCATCTATCTCCTTATGATACTTTATGGGAGATCCATTGGCTGCTGGATAATTCCTTTCTTTCTGTATGGCTGCATGAGTGTGCAGCACTACAAAAACATACTTTGAATCAGTATAAATATTGACTTTCTGTCCTTTACTGATTGTAAAGCCCTGGTCAGAGCTATGAGTTCTGCTAGCTGGGCACTAGTCCTGGGGCAAGTCCTGTGCGTACCCTGCCTTCTTTCTCTCATTTTCTATGCAGTACTGCCATCACAGAAGAGTTCATCAAGGGTCAGTGAGAGGTGTGTCTATCAAGTCTTCTCTGGCTGTGTATTATGGAGAATCACCTGTTGCAGTCATGTTTTTCAACCTCAGCTTCTTCCTTTTCTGGTAGAAAGATGGCAGGGTTTAGGGAGGAACATTTCTTTATTTGAGTGGCTGGTCCTTCTGGGAGTAGAGCCTGTTATTGAAGAAGTCAGTTGTCTGATAGCCATAGGTTCCCTTTGGAATAAAGAAGTCCCGCCACATTGTGAGGTGTATATATAATGAGATCTTCATGCGTCCAAAGCAGGAGATCTATGGTAGCCATATCTCTAAGGCATGCAGACCATCCCTTTGCTACAGTGTCTAACTTATGACTCAGATACTCCGCAGGCTGTTGAGCAGGTCCACGATCCTTTGTAAGCACTCCCAAAACCATGCCCTGCCTTTTATCACCATGTAGGTCGAAATGGTGTCCTGTTGGTAGTAGGCTCAGCGCCTGGGCATTTAGAAATGCTTGTTTAAGCTTCTGGAATGCAGTTTGTGAATCAGGTTCTCAGGCTGAAATATGGGTTCCTGCCGTTTGGGCTTCCTTTATAAACTGATAGGGAGGTCCTGCAATCTCATCCTACCCAGCTGTCCAAAGGTGACAAAAGCCTGTAGTTCCTCAGAATCCCCTTATTTGTTTTAGGGTCTTAGGGTGCAGGAAGGAAAGTATTGGTTTAATTCTCTCTTCCTCCAGCTTGTGGGCTCCCTTAGATATGATAAGGCCCAAGTTTTTTTGTGTTTTTGTTTTTGTTTTTGTTTTTGGTCCTGGGGATCAAACTCATGACCTCCCACTTGCCAGGCAGGCCCAGGTATTTTACTTCAAGGCTGCAAAGTGTTCCTTAGATCTAGAGACCTTATAATCTCTGTCTGCTAGAAAATTCAGCAGAACACAAGTGCCTTGGCCAGAGACCTCTTCTGAAGGGGCACATAACAGGATATCATCTATGTATTATAGGGCTATAACTTGGGAAAATTTAAAATATGGCAAATAATAGGAAAACACTTGCCCAACAAGATGAGGACCATGTCTGAACCCTTGAGGAAGCATAGCCCAAGTCAGTTGAGATGCTTAGTAGTAAGAAGTTTCAAAAGCAAAAGGAAACTAAGAATCTCTATATAAAGAATTAAAAAAGGCATCTTTTAGATCTAACACTGAAAACTAAGTGCGTCATCTGGGATCTGAGAAAGGATTGTGCACGGGCTGGGTACCACTGGGTGGGTTGGCACTGCTGCCTCACTCACCAGTCTGAGATCCTATACCAGCCTTCACTCTCCGTTGGGTTTTTGAGCTCCCAAGATTGAAGTGTTGCAGGAGCTGGCAGGGTGTAAGTAAGCCTTGTGTCCTTGTCAATTATAGGCAATAGACCTTTTAAAAGTTGAGGCCCTAGAGGGTATTGCCTCCACTGTGGAAAATAGTGGGATCTTTGAGATGTATTTGCATGGGCGCAGCTCTTGCTGCTCTTCCCATTGTACCTTTAGTTGCTCATGCTTCAGGATGTATTTGTATCTCCAGGAGGGGGAGATTACATACTGACCTGGTTGCAATGTATATTACAGTATCCAAAGAACATAAGATATCTCTCCCCAGGATGGGAACTGGACCGTTAGGTACAACGAAGACGGAATGGGAGAAGAGAAAGTTGTCCCAGTTATAGCAGAAGGGGTGTGAGATATTTACTGTAGTAAGACACGTGGAAACAAGGCCAAGGTTGAAAAGAAGGATGGAGAGACACGCTCCAGTGTCCAGCAATAGGCCGGTTTCTTTTTCCTCTGTAGTCACGATTACCCAGGGTCCTCTGTGGAAATGACAGTCTGGCTAGAGGGAGAAGGCAGAGAGTGCCCCGAGGCCCCTCCGTCTTGCTGGACCAGCTGGTAAGATGGATTTGATCCCTGGGACCTCTGTCTCAGGGGCAGTCCCACTTCCAGGTCACCTTTGGAATCAAGGCATGGCTAAGGAGACCTCCGGTCATGATGGCTTTTATCACAGTTCCTCCTAAGGTGGCCTGGCTTTCCCCAGTGATAGCAACTGAGTTTATTTATTGAGCTTTTCTTGGAGCCCCATGAGTCAGACTTAGAGTCTATTCCTTTTAAAGCCACAACCAAGGCAACCACTGTCCCTTGGTCTCTTTGATTTTTCCCCTTTGCCTCTTCCTGGTCCTGATTATAAAATGCGGAGGAGGCAAGTCTCACTAAAATACCAAGTGAGCTATCTGGACCAAAAACTATTTTTTGTAGCTTTTCCCTAATATCTGAAGCTGACTGGGTAATCAACTTGTCTTTAAGAACAATCTGTCCTACTGAATCAGGAGCCAGGGATGTATATTTCATCAATGCCTCTTCAAACTATCTAAGAAGGCAGAGGGGTTCTCATCTCTCTCTGTATGCCTGGAGCTGCTGCAGGTGTCCACTTAGTGCTCTCCAGCTGTGTCTGGGGCTCAGCATGGGAACTGAGGCTTGTGTGCTTCATCGGAGCCCAGGCAGAGATGCACTGTGCCAGCTGCTGAGGCCTAGGAAGTCACCACCATCATTCTCAGAGACACTCGGAACGCAGAGCGGGGCCTTACTCAGTCTGCCCCATGAGCTGCCCCTGAAAGCTCTTCTTCCTTTGGGTTCTGCCTGGGAGTACTGACAGTATCTATGCCCAGCTGTGTCTGGTACACACTGTCCACCTGTCCTTCTGTCTGTCCATATCATCATACAGGATGTTTCGTGCACCTCTGGGTGTTGAACCCCACTTGCTCTGGTGCTACTCTGGGATGTTAACAGAACAAGAAATACCCCTTCCTGGAGGGGCCTTGTGATGAGTGGGGCTGGGCAGTAGACTCCCCCTGACCAGAGTGAAAGTGAGGGGCAGGCTGAGCAGGGGTGTGGCTCTGGCTGTCTTCGGGCCTGTGACCTTCTTTGGCAGGCCAGCAGCGCCTACGGGCGCAGGTTTGGGCACCTACTGTGGTGGGACTCTTCCCTGGGACCACTGCCTGCTCTGTGGCTCTGCTGGCCAGGTAGCCCGTCTGTGGGGCCCACTGTTGGGTGGGAACGGGCAGCCGCACTGCTTTTTCTCCCTCTGCCAGCGTGGCTAGGGGCAAAGCAGGTGTCCACTCTGCTGCTGGCCGCTGGGAGAGTGGGCCTCCCCAAAGGGAGTTGCACCCCTCTCTGCAGCCTGTTGGGCAATCACACAGAACGCAGCACATCTGGAGACGCAGTGGCTCATCTGGTGTGGTCTGTGACGTTGCCATGAGGTGTCGCTGGCACCCCATGTCCACCTTTCCTTGGAGATCTTTCTGTGGGCCTCAAAGATACCACATCGTCTTGTCAAGTGGAATATTTGGTGTGGTGTTCAAATACCTGTGCTGTCTCCAAAGCCCTGGGGCCAGGAGCTCTCATGGTTGCTCTATTCATGGATTCATGTTGCAGTAGAATGCGATAATTGATGAATATCTGTGGAAATGGATATGCCTGTGTCCTCTTTAATGAGCTAACAATTTCATGCTGAAATCTCAGCAGTGCTATTGTTTAGAATAAAAGGAGACATGCAAATGAGTCTGGGTGCAGATTGTGGTAGAACAATGCTGCGGCCTCTTTATTGGACCCATTAATTAATTCCCCATCATCCAGTTTCCCTGGGAATGAACTGGAAAAATAATTAAAATGATACATGAGGTAAGGACTTTAGACATTCAAAAGGTGAAGGCAAAATTAGTTTAATACATAATTAGACATATTATTTGTGACTATACGTTTTTTAAAATGCGGTTCATTGAGGCAATGGGGCCCTATTTTTAGTCCTGGATAGTTAATAAATACCATTTGGGGCTGTTTTTCAACTTATAAAGGCCCATAAATTTTCTTAATGACATTAAGTGGCTAATTATATTGTACATTGTTAAAATAACTCCTATTTTTTGAGAATCTAATAATACAACAAAAGTTGCAAAAGCAAGTTTGTAGAGGAGTTGTGTGATGGACTTACTCCATCAGTGAAATGCTGGGAATTTTGAACTTAAAGACTTTCAGTGGAGAACCTGCAGTTTCCTGAGTGTCTTTGTTGTAGACCTCATCAGACCATGAATGTTGAAAACCAGCCTCCTTGTGACACGTGCAGTTGCCACCCCTGCTTTAGGCTGTGTGCCTGCGTGATTCTCAGGCGTGGTTCTCAGGGGCTGTTTTCCTGCTGGTGGCTGGGGTCCGGGTGGCCTCAGCCCTGGTGTCAGCGCTGCCTGTCGGAGCCCACGAGTAGCAGCTGGAGTCTCAGTGTGGTGCTGGTACCCTTGAGTCTGCGTCTCTGTCCATAGGGGGGCCTCGCCTTCCGCATGTGGTGACCCATGGCCTTGCTGTCCCTGCATGTGAGCTGTGGACTGTTACTGTCTTACATCAAGGTCTCCTGACACCTCTCTTTCTGAAAGGGAGCATTTCTGAAAGGCATAAGCATTTCTTAAGGAGTTATTAAAGTGACATGCCTGTGTATAAATATTTGATCTCCATACATGGATTTTTTTTTTAATGGGCAATTTAAAAATCATTTTAGTAGACCCTCTGCCAAATCATTGGAGGACAGAATGGAAACCATAATAGGTGCACTCAGTTTGAAGCCAGCTATGCTATTGGGCCTGGGGCATAGATCAGGCCAGCAGCACTCAGAACATTCTGGGAGCCACATGTGTCCCCATGGGCGTGTCTGTGGGAGTAAAGGCGCAGTTCCCTCCCACCTGAGCCCTCTGCCTGGGACAGACGCTGGGCTTCTGCAGCTGCGGATAAGCTGTGGTCCTCCTGGTCTGTCTGCTTTCGGGTGGGCAGCAGGCCATTTCTGAGCCCTTTGCTTCTCCCACTCATGTTAAAATGGAAAACACGGCTCAGGACGAGGGAAAGGGTCCAACCCTGCCGTTTCCATTCTTTCCTTTCACATGAAACGTTGCCCATTCCTCATTCCGTGATCTGATCTGTCAATCCAGAAACACTTGCTAATGCTTTATGACCATGGTTCGTAAAGTTCTGGGAACGAGGAAACAGATCAAGCCAATCCTAATAAATAAAAGTTATTTCCTCATTTGAATTTCTGCGTCCAGAGAGTCAGTGTGATACAGACATCAATCTTTCCCTCTGAGGTGACGGAGCTGTTTCTCACTGTGCGTCATCCTGATTGTGGATAATAAAGTGTACCGTTTGGCTGTGCTGAGTCTTGGGTCCTCCGGAGACTGTGTGCCTTTTTGTACTGCAGATTACAAGCTTGGCTTAATGCTGGGAGCAACCCAGTGCCAGGTCTGTAGGAGTGCTGGCGTGGAGAATGGCATGCTTATAGGCAGGGCTGGCCTGTGGCAGACCGTCGGAGGCCTGCTTTCGCTCCCTGTTCTCTGGGTATGCTTAGAACAGTGTGTCCGTAGAGGGCCCTCTGAGCACAAGTGTGACTGGGGGGCTGCCTGCTTCTCTGGGGATTGGGAGGGACGAGAGGAGGCTACAGAGCCGCTTTCCTGGGGCCTGGGACCATGGTGGGCGTTGCCAGCTGCCTGGATGTCTGATGCAGAACCGGAACAAAAGTTGGACCCCGGGCTGGGGATTTAGCTCAGCGGCAAAGCGCCTGCCTGGCAAGCGCAAGGTCGTGAGTTTGGTTCCTGGTACCAGAGAAAAACCAAAAAAGAAAAGTTTCCTAAAAAAAAAGTTGGACCCCAGTGGGCCAGGCTGTGGCTTCTCCTTTGGGGCCACTCCACTTCATTTGCCATCTCCCCTGACCCGGAGCTGTGATTCTTGTGTATGTGTATGGTGCTGGGGATGGAACCCAGGGCGTCATTCATGCTAGGGCAGTGCTTTGTCCCTGAACCACAGCCCTAGCCCAGGCCCTGTGAATCTTTTCATCACAGCCCCCTGGGCTGCCTGCAGTTCAGGGCCTGGCCCTGGGTGTGGCTGTGGCGGTGGCCAAGTCAGGGTAGCCAGCGGCCCTGCCTTGGGAGCTTGCAGGCCACTTTTCAGGTGTTAGGCTCCCCTCTCTGGGCCTTCACCCTCTGTCAGCCCCATTGGCCCCTGCCATTTTCCAAGGCTGCTCTTCTCACGTCTGCCACTCACACTAGACCAGGGGCCCTGGGGTTGGGGGACTGACCCCGCACCTGGAGCCTACCGTGCTGGCGTTGCCAAGGGCTGAGTGGGACATGGTGAGTGCCTGACGTCCCGACCTGGTCCTCTGTGTCCCGCAGGCCATGCTTGTGAGCACCTGCAGAGGACTGGGTAGGGGACAGTGAGGCCCGGGCCCCTGGCCGTTAAGGCCAGCCTGTGGCAACACATCTGTCTCCAGGTGTGGCCCTCAGAGCTGCCCTGCCTTGCGCTGCTGGCCGGGAGGGCCCGCAGGAGCCATTGCTGGCTGCAGACGGGTGACTGGTCCTACAGTTCCTTGTGAAGCACAGATGGATCTAGGCAGCTCTGTGGTTCAGGGGTCGGGTCTGAATATAAAACTGAAAAGTTCTAAATTTATTGAAGACACTCTTTTGGGGCTGGAATATGCAGTAGATTTTCTATCCCTCTCAATTCTCTGTTAAAATTTAATGCTGCCATAAAAATGATGGATAACAAATTATTCCAGGAAAAATGATACTGAAAGAGTCTTCTAACTGCTGGAGCAGAAGTATGGATTGGGTGAGGAAATATGTCTGACCCAGAAACGCACGAGGAAATGGGAAGCCAGGCACTTGGAGGAAAGCACAGCCACACCGTGCTGTTCTGGGCTGTGGAAAGAAACTATTTTTATTCGAGATATTGAAGCACCGAATCTATTCTGTGCTGCTGGCATTTTTATTAACACAGTGACACCATGCCTTGCTGGATTCATTACACTGCTTCTCTACTTGGGACTCCTCAGAGTCCCAGCCGAGGAGCAAGAGAGAAGAAAGCGCGGCAGATACTCCTGGACGCCAGCACCTTGGCCCGCCTACCTTGGGCTCCGCCAGTGTGGGTGTGAGTACTGAGCTGGTGGTTGCCAGGGAAACTACAGGGACGCCTGGCTTGGCCTGGAGCTTCCACCCAGGTGCTGCAGCAGTAGCAAGAATGAGGCCCGACACAGACAGCTAGGCAGGCCGCAAGAAGGAAACCTCTTATTTCCAGACGCAGGCACGGAACTCCTGCAGAGGTCTAGGCCCAGTTAGTTTTGGGGCACGCAGCCCTTTATTCCTTGGTAGGCCTTGGAGACAGCGCTCCATGCTAGATTTTTAAATGCATAGAATTAGAAGAATGTGGTTCAAATTCAACATCTCAGCTGCCGCTCTTACTCCAGCGCAGCGCAGGGAAGATGCGGGAGATGCCGACGTCCTGGCCTGGGCCTCCCAGCTGAGCCATTACACCAGGCTGTGGCTGGAAAAGAACCCAATTTAGTAGCTCACATGGAATGTCCAAGTGGCCCCCCTGGACACATCTGCTTCCTCCCTAACCTGTACCTAAATTCTCTATTAAAATTCTCTATTAGGAGAATTTAGGTAAAAGCTCTGGTAGCTCTCAGTGATTTCCAGTTGGGAATGTCACCATGACAACTCAGTAGGCACTGGAAACAGGCACTTGGTTAATTCTGAGTCTTAACCCTTCCTGGGCAACTCTGAAGTCCTTTCTCTGGAGAGAAATAGGCTTATTTTTGTAAAATGTGTCCACCGTTGCTCCTGGCTATATCCAGTCAAGTGAGTAATTTACCCTTGTGTGTAGGTTTTAGAAAAACCGACACACACAATCCATCCAGTGCCCCTTCTTCGCACTCGGCCCTTTCTAGTGCTCTTTGATAGCTGGCTTTTCAGAACCTGTGAGTGGTACCGGCTCAGCTGCATTGTCTGCCTGTCCCCAAGGGGCAGGAGCTTTGTGCCATCTGGAGGTTCCTGCCGCCCTCCTGGCACCTCCACTCTCCACTGGGTACAGCCTGATGCCTCTGCATGGTGCCAGCACCCTTGTCACCCCCTAGCCCTAAGAGCTGCTGTGAGACCAAGTCCGGGCCAAGCCCAGGCCTGCACGGTTATGAGACTGAACAGGGGCTGGGGAGAGTGAGAGTGCTCCCTGAGGGGCTTGGGGACACACGTTCCCACTTCGCCTCCTGTGTGCTAGGAGAGGCTTCGGCTGTGGCGGGTCAGAGTCCCCAGGGCACCCTAAAATGTAGGTAGCCCCCCCCAGACTTAAAGCAGGAAAGCAGGAAGTCCAAAGATGTGCAGTGGGGACATGCGGGGGTGGGAAGGAGCCACAGTCTCAGGGCTGGGCTTTGAGCACGCGTAGAGCGCAGGGGCTTGGGGAGCTGTAAACTTTGTACCTGGACAGAGATGCAGTTGGAGGTCCTAGGAAGAGTTGCAGTTCTTATACAGGTGTCACACAAAACGGGTTTTAAGGCAAAAGGTGCTAAAGTGTTAAGAGAGCGCCATATAAATGATGGAAAGAGTGAGTCACTCGAGATAGCAAACAGGACTGAACCCAGGTGAATCCAAGAAAAGTCAGCAGGAGTCGCCAGAATTACAAAGACAGAGGGACAGACCCAGTCATAGGGGTAGACTTGAATTTGCCTCTCTTGCTTAAACGACAGTAAAGAATAGAAGGTTCAGAAGATTGGAACGTACAGTAAAGAAGCTCGGCTGTGTGGTCATGAGTAGAGCCCAGCACCTGGAGGCGGGCGGTAACACAAAGCCTTAGGCCAGGTTGGCACCTACAAGGCCGTGGAGCAAGTTTCTACAAATGGCGCCTGATAAATATTTTTAACCATGGTGCATTTAAAATAGAAACCAGTAATACAAGGAGAGCAGCAACACGACATGCCTGCGTCTGGAAACACAGAAGCACGCCTTTAAATAACTGGCCGGCGTTTGGAGCTGGGAGTGGGTGTTCAGTGCAGAGCCCTGTCAGTTTGGAGCCCTGCAGGCAGCAAGCCGAGTGAGGCCCGGCTTGCCCCCCAAGCTCCGTCTTTCCACACCCTTGCCACTGTGCCCCCGGCCCCCAGCATGGTTCTTGGTCTCTCCGCTTGGGTCGCTTTGCTTGGGTTGGCTGCATGTGACAGGTGGAAAAAATAGGTTGAACAAAAAATGTTTTCCCCTCTCTCAAGTGGAGCACACAGGTAGACTTCAGGGCCACAGTGAGCTCCTGAGACACACATCTTGATGCTCACTCTGCAAAATTTGTCATACAGCAAGGGTCCAGTTTGAAGCCGTCTGTGGTCACATCTATAATTACAGCACTCGGGAGGCAGAGACTGGAAGATGGTGAGTTCGAGGCCAGCCTGGGCTGCACAGTGAGACCTACTGTAAAGGGGTGAGCGTGCTGGGCCTGTAGCTCAGTGCAGAGGCCCTGGGTTGAATCATAGTAGCACATACTAAACAAAACAAGAGGGCAGCTTGAGTTCTAGTCATCCCAGCAGTTTCTCAGCTAGCAGGAAAGAGGAAGTGGTCACAGAAGTACTCTTTTTTTTTTTTTTTTTTGGTTTTTCTCCGGTA
>NW_004955413.1:30958154-31036416 GCF_000276665.1 Chinchilla lanigera
GGAAGGTCCGTCACTGTGGGCGCCTCTTGTGGGGAGAATGGGCGTTGGGGGGGATGAGGGAAGGTCCGTCACCGTGGGCGCCTCTTGTGGGGAGAATGGGCGTGAGGGGGGATGTGGGAAGGTCCGTCACCATGTGCGCCTGTTGTGGGGAGAATGGGCGTGAGGGGGGATGAGGGAAGGTCCGTCACCGTGTGCGCCTGTTGTGGGGAGAATGGGCGTGAGGGGGGGATGAGGGAAGGTCCGTCACCGTGTGCGCCTGTTGTGGGGAGAATGGGCATGGGGGGGGATGAGGGAAGGTCCGTCACCGTGGGCGCCTCTTGCGGTGCCCCCCCCCCGTCTCCACCACCTTGAATTCTTTCTGCCCTGCAGCGTGTGGACTTCCCAGTGCTCAGTCCTTCTCGTTGCACGTGGTCCCCTGTGCCTGAGGTGTGGAGGGGGTGACCCCTCCCACGGGCTCTGATTGCTCTGGCTCTGGAGCTGTCCCTGGTCCTCATTTCCCCTGGCCTCGCAGGAGCCTGCTGCCTGTGACCGCCGCTTCTTTTTGCCTCCGATCTGCTAGGGGCCCGGAGGCTGTGTTCAGTGCCCGTCCAGCTCTGCACGTTCTCCGACTGTGCGCGGTGCCCTTTCGTGCCTGGAGCTGTGGGCAAGGGAGGCCTGGCCACCAGGCACTCAGGTTGCAGGGGGCCAGGAAGCAGAGTCTCCTTGGCGGGAGTGTGGGGCTGCAGAGCACTCGGCAGGCCCTGCAGCCTCGTTTTGGGCTCAGAGGAGGCTGTCTGGGGAGAGCTGGTTTTGTGGCTTGCCCTCCTCAGCTGGGTGTCTCGACTTCAGAGTGGAGCAGTGACCCCCATGCTGAGGCTGGGCACGATGAGCGGGCATACTGTGGCCTTCCTGCCCTGCCTCCCTACTCAGGCCACTTCCTGGACCGGTCATCTGAGTGGCGCCTCACCCTGCCTGATGACTGTGTGACCTTCAGAGCTCTGCCCTGCCTGCTTATCCCGCACACAGTGCCGGGCCTCCTCTCCCTGCCAGGCTGCCCTAGGGGTGCTCTTTAACCCACCTGGCGGCCCCTGAGGGGCAAGGGCTGCACGTATCCGGGTCCCTCCTTTTATAGCTGAGTGGGCTGGCTCAGGGAGCGGGTGAGGCTACTGTGCTCTGTCAGAAGCCGGCCCTCTTGCCTCTGCCACTGGTGTCCGCTTTATGTCTTCTGGCCTCTCCTGGAGTGGATGTGAGGGTATTGTAGTCCGTACAGTGAGACTTGCTTAGGCAGAGTGAAGACGGCCCGTGCTGGTGCGGCCCCTGCCTGTAAATCCTCACTGGTAGCAGAGTTTTAAACGCTGGCAGTGTGTGGCGCCAGGGGAGCAGGGAGGTGAAGCACTCGCACGGTTGTGACCCCCTCGGCTCTGTGGTGGGTCAGAGAGTGTGCACAGCCGCCGTTGTGTGACTGCAGCCACTGCCCAGGAGAGATCTTTCCATTGCTGCCTCCCTGTGCTGCCTGTCCGGCTTCCACTGAAACACCTGTGGTGACCGTGAGTGCTGTCCCCACGGGCAGCCTCGTCATTGCTAACCCGTGTGGTTGGGAAGTGCTCTCCTGCAGCAGCCACTGTCCCCTGAGGCACAGCGACCTGTGAGCTTGTTTCCCCTGGAGCTGCTGGCATGCAGGAGAGTCCTGGATGTGTGAAGCCAGTGAAATAAGGAGAGGGCGAAGTTTCATTTGTGGAAGGTTAGTGAAAACAACCACCAGAAACAGATGAATAATCCCTGAAGAAAGATTTATAAACACATTGTTATAACAGTGCGAAGGAAGGAAGGGAAGGTGTAAAGGGAGGACACTTTGCAGGTTCTTGCATTACAAGTATGATAATTAAAGGTAACTGAGGCAAGTTAAGGATGTATTGTTTATGAACCTTAGAGCAGCCACTAGCCAAATAACAGCAGCTGCAGAATGCCGGCAGGTAAGATGAAGTACTGTGAGAATTTTTTTTAAATCCGAAGTGGGCAGGAATATAGGAAAAAGGAATAGAGAAGAAACCTCAAGGCAAATAGCAGGATGGTGGGCTTAAATTCAAAAGCAAATAGCGAGAGATTGGCCTTAAATGTAAATGAGCTAAACACTTAATTGACAGGCAGAGGTGGCTGGACCTAATAAGCGAGGCCCAGCCACAGTCTATTGACAAGTGACACACTGACATGGAATAACACAGCTGGAAAAAGACAGGAATAGACGTGCCGGGGAAACACTACTCTGAGGAAGGCTGGCTTTCAGCTTGTGAGATAGAGGTGAGTTCAAGACATGCTTTGACGTACTACCATCGCTGTTTTAAAGGAAAAAGGTTGTGTTAACCAGGAAGGCTTAACCGCCCTAAACAGGGCAACAGAACTGCGTTTTGTGAAGCACAGACCGCCAGACTTGAAGGGAGGAGACGAACACGGTCAGAGCTGGAGAGGTGTACTTTGCTGTCGCAGTCACTGACGGAGTGAGTACGACAAGAATTGGTAAAGACAAACGAAATCATCAAGCCGCTTGGGTCATCACATTAACACCTAAGGAACACTAAAGCCAGCAGCCGCAGATTCCTGGCAGCATTGTACCCAGGTGCACAGCTCCCAGTCACCGAGAGGGTCTGCTTCCTGGGCCGTAAGACGGTTTTGAAGGATTGAAACCGAACACAGTACGTGATCCCACCATAATAGAATTAAGTTAGAGATTGATCTGAAGGGCATCTCAGATGTCCCCCGAATTTTCAGAAATTAAGCAGTACATTTCTAAATAGCTGTGGTGTCAAAGAAGTCAGAAGGAAATGAGAAAATATTTTAACAACGGATAATAAAAATGTATATGAATTTGTGGAATACATCTGGAGTAGTGCTTAGGGAGATAACATACCTTTAAATGCACATGTTTTAAAAAAGATTTAAAAGCAGTAATTTTGCCTTCCACCTCAGAAGCCAGGGAGAAAAAGGATCACCTCAAAGTAATCAGAAAAAGAGAATAAAGAGGAAGAGAGCAGAACTCAGTGAAATAGAACCTTATGGGTAAGCAGTAGAGGAAATCAACAACATGAAAATATTAGTAACACTGGAAAGTGTCTAGTTAGGCTATGTGTAGGAAATTGCTAACATCATGAATTAAAAAGGGGGCATCACTAGAGATCCCACAGTGATTGAATATTATTAATATTATAGCAGGAAACTTAACAATCCCGGAGGAAATGGGCAAATTCTGTGAAGAATACACATGGTCAGTCCTTGCTCCAGAGAGCAGGAAGCCGGGAAGGCTCTACACCCTTTAAAAAAACAGTGTTCATGATTAAGGGCCTTTCTGTGGAGACAACCACCGGCAGGCCTCGTGAGTTTATTGGTGAACTCTCAATTTAAAGAAGAAGTAATTCCATTCCAACACAGACTCTTTCAGGGTAGAGAAGGAGAGGGATATTTCCCAGCTCTTACTGTGAGTCACATAACTCCCATACCAAAAGGAGACAAGGACGTAGGAAAATTAGGACCCCAAATCCCTTATTAACACAGATGCAAAAATCCTTGACAAAGTATGCGGTAGCAGCTTGAATCAACTAATATATTAAAAGCAATACATCATGACTAAGTGGGATTTATCCCAGGCATGCAAGGTTGATTTAACACTCAAAATCAATGTAATTGACCACATTAACAAAATAAAGGAGAAAACCGTATGATCCCATCCATGGACTCAGAAAAAGCATTAGACAGCATTCAACTCCCACTCATGATTAAAACTCTCAGTCAGCTAGGGATAGAAGCTTTCGCAGTGTGAAAAGAATCTACAGAGTCTTACAGCTTGCAGCATAATTACTGGCAACAGTATCAAGTGCTTTCCCCTAAGTTGAGAACAGTGCAGGAGTGTTTGCTCTCCTGACGTGTGTTCAGGACTGTACTGGAGGGCAGAGCCGAGGCAGTTGGGCATGAAAGTGCTGTAAAAAGCATAGAGATTGGCAGGGGAAACTGAAACTCTTTATTGACTGCATGAGTAGAAAATCCAAAAAAATCTACTGGAAAAAAAAGATGTAAAATACAATGCTAATATGCAAAACTCAATTGCTAACAAATAATTAGAAAATAAAATTTACAAACCAGTAGCATTGATAACATCAAAATCACAAAAATACCTAGGGGGAAATTTGGCTATAACTACTCAAGATCTTTACAGTAAAAGCTGCAAAACATTGCCAAGACAGATTGAAGCTGACCTAATTATATGGTGCATTGTACCAGGCTTATAAATAGACTTAATATTGTTCAGACATTATTTCTCCCCAAATTGATCTGTAGAGCCGGTGCAATCACAATCAAACTCCTACCAACGCTTTTGTAGAAACAGAGACATTTAAGGTTTACACGGAAATGCAAAGGGTCCAAAATGACAAAATTCATGAAATTTTGTGTGAGAACTTAATGTTGTGATTTAGATAACAGAGTAATGAGAGGAAATAGAAGAGTCAGGGGACAGACTAGGAGGAAGTACTTCTAACACATGTGTGACAAGGGACCCATGTCCAGTATACATAAAAACTCTTACAGCTCAATTACAAAGCTAAATAGCTCTATTTAAAAATGGACAGAAGTTTCAGACAGACACTTCATAATAGAAAGTGGCTAAATGGCCAATAAACACTTGAAAAACCCACATCATTCGGTGGTCACCAGGGAGATTTGGATTGAAACCGCAGTGAGCTATGTCTACGTACCCACCGGAAAGCCTGAGAAAAGGGGCACCTCAAAATCTTAGCAAGGGTGCTGGGAGGCCAGAGGTCCCCAGCAGAGCTGGGGGGAGTGTCAGATGGAGCCCCCATGTTGGAAAACCCGCAGTTTCCTGTAAAACTTAACAGCTGCATTCCTAAGTATTTACACCAGAAGTCAGTGATTATGCCCCCAAGAAAACACTTGTGGAGGAATGTTCATAGCAGCTGAATTCACGATCTCGGTCACTTCCTAGTTGCTCGGACAAAATTCCTGGCACCACGACTTAAAGGAGGGGGAGGTCCATTTTCACTCACATGTTCAGCATATGGTTCTCTGGCTTGAGGCAGAAACTGCATGGCAGAGGGGCCTGGCAGAGGAAAAAGGGCTCTGCCCATGGCACCCAGGAACCAGAGAGAGAAGGGAGGCTCTATGGACAAGAAGGTCCCCTTCCAGGTCAAAGCAAGGGGACCCTCCTCCAGCCAGGCGCCACCTGCTGACAGCGCTCCCAGCTCTGAACTCGTCCGCGATGGATCCAGTGATGACCCAGTCACCTTCCAGAGGCATGCGGCTTTCGGGGGCCACTTTACATGTAAACCATAACATTAGTATTAGCCCAAGCCTGAAAACAGTGGAAGGATCAATCCATGAGCAGGAGAATGTATAAAGAAATTCTTAGTTTGCAGTGCTGTCCTGCAAAATGTGGGTGAATCTCAAAAACATGTAAACCCACAGGAGCAAAACATAGAAGAGAACATACAACGTGATTTCTCTTTTGATGTGTGGAGTTCTAGAACCAACAAAGCTCACCAGCAGGAATAGGAATCAAAACAGTGGTTTGTCTGGCCAGTGGTGGGCAGCGCAGGGATTCCAGGCAGGAGGACCTGTGCTCTGTCTCTGTAGGAATGTGGAGTCCACTGGTGAATTCTTCTGACAAAACTCATCAAACAGCATGCTTAAATCTCTGTATTTTAAATTATGCATAACAGAAAGCTAATAAAAATCTCTTAAAGTGTTGGCTGCAGATACTTAGTAGAAAACAAGGTGGGGTCAGAACAAACCCAAACTTAGTAAAACCCTGAAGCTATAGTTTTTAAACTGGTGATCTTGAGGTTCCTTGACTGAGATCACGCTGAGTCCTTCGACAGAGGAAATGGCGGTGGCTCATCCCACTGAACAGAGCTGTCGGCCCAGGGGCCCCGTGCTCAGGGGAAAGAGTGACCCTGTCCCCCGGGACTGCAGGGAGTGTTGGGTACCTCTCTGGGAGCTCCATGTGTGTCTCTGAGAGAGGTTCTGGGTCCTCTGCTTCGAAAAGACAGAATGTCACACTGCAGGGAGGGGGTGTCATGAGACTTGGCAAGCCGTGTAGGACTGTGAGCTAGGGAGGCGTCCTTCAGAAGGTCCGTGGTTTTCCTGGGAAGCTGAGGAGGTACCTGTCCTCCCTCGGACGCAAGTGTTCTGCTCTAAATCCCATGTTGTCCCCAGAGCTGCCCTCTCCAGCATGGTCCCACTCCCCACATGGTGCCGTTCAAGTGAGTATCCATCAAAGTTAAGTGGACCAGAAACATCAGCTCCTCAGTTGCACCAGCCGTGTTTCAGGTACTCAGGAGCCGTCTGTAGCTGGCGGCTCCTCCGCTAAGCAGCTGGGTGGGAGATTTTCCATGCTCTAGGATTCTGCTGGGCGGCGCTGTGTTGGAGCAGTGGCTCCCAAAGTGTGGTCCTGGGCCGGCCGTGCCGTCACCATCAGGGAAGTGCGTGAGAAGAGCAGAGGTGCGGGCGGCACTCTGCGTGCACTTCAGCATCCCCTCCGGCTGGGAACCCTCCCTGGAGAGGGACCCTTGACGAGGTGCACAGGGCTCACACAGCCCTGCTTTGTGACAGCAGGGACGGAGCCAAGCCCAGATACCCGCCAGCAGTGGAAGGGATAAATAAATCATGCAATCTTGTTGGAGCAATGAAAATTAATACAGGGGTGATCTGCAGCTACATGAAGCAGCGTGAATGTATTTCAGGAACAGAATGTGGAATTTAGAAAATGTCCTTTATTAATATACTGTGTGTCTCAAGCTTATCTTTATCTAAAATTTAAAACCAGAAGAAGCCAGCTGTAGCACAGAGATAGAGAAAGTCAAGGAAATGATAGCATGCCGTTGAGGATAGTGTTTACCGTCATGGCTGGGGCTCCCCGCAGGGGGCTTCCTCTTCTCCGAGTCTGGACGGGGACCAGCAGGGGTCTGGTTCTGCTGGCCGGCTTTTACCTTCCTATTTCAGTTACTCTGTATGAATCTGGTGTTTAAACAATTTAAAGATACTAAAATATCAGCATGTCTGCTGGTCATGAATTAGGTTTTTCCAAAATGTAAAATAGAGTACTGAAATATTATTTAAACACCCCCAGATTAGATAACTCTTTCATTCCTGTAACCTTAATTGCCCATTTTTGCTCAGATTTTCCATCTTATTTATTTTTTTCTTTTGGGACATAGAAGGGTTGGAAATAAAATGTGGGGCAAAGCTGTCCAAATCAAACCTAAGCAGAGGTGAAATAGGAGTGACTCAATTCAGTTCCAGCAATGACTGTGTGAGGAAGATGGCTTCAAATTAATTGAAGAAAGCCATTTTTTGTAGCAAAATAATATTAAATGTGTGTGTTCTAAGTCCAGAAGGTGAGGAACCATGAAGCCAAGATCTGAGTTGATCACAGCCGCAAGGAGAACTTTAATCCTTCCCTATCACAGTGTAAATTATCAATTAAAATAAAAATGGCCGAGGACGCAAACAGTATAGTTTCTGTGGTCAAATTAATATTTATTCACCAGGAATCCAGAGACAGGAGGATGGCTAGAGCGCACGTGGAAGGAGCCACACCGGCGTCCACCTCCCTGCACAGGTCCATGCTCTATCCCTGTGCTCACAGTGCGTGCCGGAGTGTGACGGGTGTGCGGTGCAGAGCACCTGAGCTTGTTGTGTAGACAGGAGCACGCCCTTCGCTCTCCAGAGTAATAGTTCTAAGCACAGCAGCGCCTTCTGGAATGAAGTAGAATGAGTCAGGTAGCTGAGTGACTCTGATGTCGGCATGTGTCTCCTGAGCGTGGTAGCCTTGCCTCTGCGAGTCACATGAGTGCCACTGGACACCCACAAATGGTTGGTCATTGTTCCTTTTACTATAAAGCAAAAGTGTCACCCCTCCCTGGGTAAGGGGTTCTTGGACTAGCTTGGTTGATTTCTTACAACCACCCATGAATCTGTGATTATCTCAAGTTAAATTAAACAGTAAAGGCCCTGCACTTCCTCTCTGCAGTAATAGCATGTATGCACTCATGCTTGCGCAGCAGGTAACGTCATCTCACGCCCACGGAGGAAGTCCGCCAGCCTGCAGCGCAGGGTGGGCAGGCTGCTGTGGGGTGAGCACAGTGCTTTTGAGGACCCCAGTCAGAACAGGTGCATGAGGGTGGGAGTGCTCTCTAGAAAACAGTGCAAGCTTTATTGTCCCCAGAACCATTCCAGAGATGAGCTAGGTAGTCAGTAAAGTATCCGGTCGCTAGGCCTATTCATTGTAGCACTGGTTCTAACAGCCCAGCCAGAAACGACAGCCGTGCCCATTCCATAAACTGAGACCCCTCGCTAGAGCCCCGTGTGGGACGGGAGGGAGCGTGGTGCTGTCCCTGCAGAGCAGGGAATGTGCTGAGTCATTGCTGGAGGAGACGGGGTGGGGAGCAGCTGTGGATGTGCGGCTGTCACTCACCTCTCGGTTGGCAGTCTGAGGAGAGACACGCTCCGTGCACATGTGTGCACACTCTTGATCCTGCCTCCTTATTTTAGACAGCACAGCACAGAACAAAAAGAATCGGTGAAAGCGTAACCCAGAAACCACAAAAGCTCCCATTTATAGGAAGAGGATGGGTCACAGTGCAAGGAGCGGGTATAGCTTGGCTTCTCCCAGTGCACCTTGCTTAATCATTTTTACTTTGGAACCCGGTATTGCTTTATGTAGTTATTAAACCAGATTAAGCAAATTTAGGAAGCTATCCTTGAAAGCAAGAATAAAGTTAAAAAGAACCCAAACTGTGTATCAAGTTTAATCACACAGAGAAAAATTACTTCAAATAGATTTTGAAGCAATTTGAATATATGGTCCCAGTAGAATATATGTTAAGCACAAGAAATTGCAAAAAAAAAAAAAAAAATTTAAAATACCATTAGATAATCAGATTGTTAGGATGTCAGTGGTGTTTGGAACCATTTATATACATATACTGGAATCATATTTACACATGTATATTAGGATAAAGCAAATAAATTATGATAGTGCTATGGGAACTAAGATATTTAACATCAAAGAATAGAGACTCAAGCATAAAATCAGAGAAGTAAAGCCCCTGTCATCTTAAATAGGAATTAAGACTCAGTTTGAACTTCCAACGAGTTTTTCCCTTTAGAAGTAAAATTGCGTTTGCTCACTGGCGCCACTGGAAGTTCCCAGGCGCAGTGGAAGCAGGAGTCCCTGGCTTTCCCTCTGCCACTGCCTGTGCAAGGAGCGGCTCCCGCAGAGGAGGCTCGGGTCCCAGGGCAGCTCGCAGCACGGTGCGAACATGAAACCTCTCGTAGACTCTGGGTTCATGTCAGCACCCCAGTTTCTTTGTTTTGCTAGTTTATTTTTAAATTGTATCATTATTAGTCCATGCCTGCAGCCCCTAATGATTGCATGTATCACGGGGAGTTGATGGGTGGACACACACATCTTAATGCATTTTGTGCCCCCCCCCGCCCTCCCTGATCCTTCAGTCTCTTGGTCGCCTTCCCGTTTGCGAAAGCTCTGTTTTCAGGTCTTTTTTTTTCCTTCCTTTTCCTTCCCCTCCCTACCCCTCCCTCCGTCTCTTGGTTCCCTTCCCATTTGAGAAAGATCTCCCTACTTCTATTATCTAATCTGTTATTTTGCTCTTTATCTATAATTGGGGTTTCTTGTATAACAGAAACCATAGTTACATAACATGTGCTATTTCAGCTTGTGTGTCTGATTTATTTCACTTTATATTAGGGTCTCAAGATGCATTCATTTTCCTATAAATGACTCAAATTTATCCTTCTTTATGGCAGAGTAGTAATCCATTGTGTATAAAATACCACATTTTCTTTATCCATTTATCTATTGATAGGCATATAGGTCATTTCCAAGATCTAGCTATTATAAATTGTGCAGTGACAAACCTGGCTGTGCATGGGGCACTGTAATAGGATGACTTTAACTCTTTCAGGAAGATGCCTAGAATAGGTCTAGCTGGGTCAAATGGAATTCTACTTTGAGTTGTTCGAGGAATCTGCAAAGTGATATCCAGTGGCTGTCCTGGTTCACATTCGCACCAGCACTGGAGAAGTGTTCCTCTTTCCTTGCAGCCTTCCCTGCATTTGTTGTCTGATTTCTTGGTGATGGCCATTCCTACTAGAGTAAGATGGAACCTCAGTGTTGTTTTCATTGCATTTTTGTAGTGGCCAGCCAGCTTGAACTTCTTTGTGTGTTTATTGGCCATTTATATTTCTGAAAAGTGTCTGTTTATTTCAGTTGCCTATTTTTGATTGGATTTTTTATTTGCAGGGGATCTAATCTTTTGAGTTCTTTATATATTCTAGATGTTAGTCCTTTGTCTAAGGAACAGCTGGCAGAATTTTTCCCTGTTCTGTAAGTTGTCTCTTCATTCTGTTCATTGTTTCCTTTGCTCTGCAGAAACCTTTTAATTTGTGTGATTCCATTTGTTGAGTCCTGGTGTTCTTTCTTTGCCATTGGGGCTGTTTAGAAACTCCTTGCCTTACGCCTGTGTCTTCAGGGTTTTATCTATTGTATCTTCCAGCAGATGAAGTGTTTCTATTTTAACATTTACATCTTTGATCCATTTTGATTTTAGTTTCGTGCACGTTGAGAGATGTGGGTCTAGATTTACTCCTTGGCACGGGGAGAGCCAGTTTTCCTAGCACCATTTGTTAAAGAGGCTGTTATTCCTCCAGCGTGTGTTTTGGGCCTGTTGTGAAAGATCAAATAGTGGAATGTGCCTGAGGTTGTTTTTGCGTCCTGTATCCTGTTCCGCTCATTTACCTGTCTTTGTGCTAGTAATGCCCCAAAAGGGGCATTGGTAAGAATTACGATGGCAGTGTAGTGGGACCTAGCAAATGTGAAACTGTGAGTTAATAATTTCTAAGTAAAGCCCTCACTGATTCATCGTTAAAGGTTAAAGCATCAACTTGTGAACCAAAGGGAAGAGTCAAGAAAGTGCCTTGCTTTCCTGGTGAGCAGACCGACTTGAGGGAAGGCGCTCCTTAGAGGACAAACACGATTGTCGATGCGGAAAGAATGAGTGAAAGCTTTGAGGTGTTGTCTCCCTCCCCTGAGAAGATGGCGAGGCAGTGCTGTAGACGGCCTTGAGAAGAGTAGAAGGGCCGTGGTGATGATGGGCCCACCAGTCCACCGTGGTGCCCCCAGACGGAGACCGCAGACGTCCCGTGGCCCTGCTGGCTTCAATGTGGAGCACTTGGCTCCATCAGAGAGCTGTCTCAGACTCATACTGCTCACCCCTGAGTCTAGTGCAACCTGTGGACTCGAGTCCAGCTTCCAGGAAGTTCCAGGGAAGGAGAAGCGGGTGGGACTCAGCACGGGAATGGTGCTGGCCAGCACCGAGTGCAAACCCTCCTGCAGGGCCTAGGATCAGTTCTGCTCCAGGAGAGCAGCGGCAGCAAAGGACAGAGAGGAGGCAGAGACCGCTGTGCACACTCCGATTGGAGCCCGGTCAGAACTGAGCAACAGGGACCTCCTGTGGCTGCAGAGAGCATAGGTCAGACCAAGGTCATTGTTGGTGGTGTTTTAGGTAGAATCGGTGCTTCTAGAAAGAATGCTTAGCTCACATGGAACTGTTTGCGGAGGCACTGGCTGGGGCTTGCAGTGAGCAGCGCAGTAGCTTGTGGGCCCCTCGGGCTGGTGGTGAATGAAACCGCCCTGGCTGGCTGTTGGCCCTCGGGGTGACGGGCGTGGGGCTTTTCATTCTGTGCTTGGGGTTTGGAAGAGTCCTATTTGAGAATCACATCCCACAGCCCTCTTGGTGGTGCACACATGTAATCCCAGCATGGTGGGAAGATGAAGCAGGAGGATCGCAAGCTCAAGCCCAGCTCAGCCATTTTAGCAACTTAGGGAGACCCTGTCTGAGAATAAGACAAATAAAATAATGAAAAGGTCTGGTGATGTAGTTCAGTGCGAAGGTGGGGCATGCACAGTCTGAGCTCCAGGGTAGAAACGGAGCCCAAGCTCCTGCGATGACCCCCAGCCAAAGCACGAGGAGGACCACGCATGGGTTACAAGCGTCCAGAAACCAGGCTCCCTACCCTTCCTGTCCTGGTCCCCACGGTGGCGACTGGAAAGTGGCGAGGGCAAAGACCCCTTAGGCCTCGTGCTTCCACACTCGCTTTCCAGGCCAGGTCTTCAGTGTGTATGTGAGCAGGTCGTGTGTGTGCGCGCTTCAGGGGCGTCCAGGAGGGAAAGGGGTGTCCCTGGGGGAACGTCTGTGGGATGTGTGTGTGTCCCTGGGGTGATGTCAAGGTGGGGTGTGTGTCCTCTGGGGCGCACCTAGATCTAGACCCTGACACCAGTGGGGAGTGGAGGAATGTGCTGCACCTGAGTCTTGCTTTGCTGTGGGTGACATGGTCTCCCCAAGCCCAGGGCAGGAGCTGCTCAGAGGTCTCTGCAGCGAGAGGCAGGACTCAGCCCTGAAAGGGGCCCAGGAAAAAAGGCTTCCCCAGCCAGAAGCAGGGACCAGTTCTTCCCGGGTGAGCAGGGGCGGCCTGGTGAAGGCTGTACTCCTGTGCCAGAGACAAGCCTGTGTCTGCAGCCTGATCCTGGGCCGCTTGGCATGAGCCTGTGCACGTGCTTGTGTCCAGGCTGCTTGAGCGCTGCCCACTTTTGCAGGGCCTGGCACTGACCTGGGCGCCCTGTTGGCTGAGTTGGCGCCACAGAGAGAATTGAGGCTTTGAGTTATGAACTGGCATGATGTCACTTCTTGCTTCAAAGGAAAAGTCATCAGGGCCCGCAGCAGGGTATTTTTCCTTTGACTCTGCTGGGGACACTCATAAGAGAATGTCAGGAAGTGGTGGTGCCTCGCAGTGTGGACGGGGCAGAAGCACCTCCCAAGTGGAGCTCGCTGCCTGGAGGGTGGCACAGCACCACCGACACCACAGTGTCCCGGACTGCGATGCCAGCACTGGGCACAGGAGGGTAGGCCGTGAGCCTGGCAGATTGATCCGCTTTTCCTGTTCCAGCGCCGCATGCTCTGGGGGCTTGAGTGATTCATGGAGCTTTGACAGCACACGTTTAACAAGGTGTCTTTGATGCCATCCGTGAAGGAGCTGGCCTGTGTGGGCGGCTGTTCCCTGTGATGTGAGTGGGAATGCGGGCTCCCGTGCCTGTGCTAGCGGGACAGGCGACTCTGAGTGTGCCGGGACACTGGGCCATCCAGGGCTGGGCTGGTGCTGGGCGTGTCCTGAGGCCCTCACTCCCTGGGAACCAAGGTCGTTGCTTGTGTTGTGTTCTTCTTCTTCTTCACTACTAGGGATTGAAGCTAGGGCCTTTGCACAGAACTGTATCACCAGTCCTTTTTATTTTTATTGTTTTTAATTTTATTTTGAGACAGCGTCCCACAAAGTCGCTCAGCTGCCCAGGCTAAGCTCACACTCGTGACTCATCTGCCCCAGCCTGTGAGAGTGCTGGAACTGCGGGTCTGTGCCTCTCGTTTCTTTTAGAACTTCTGTTAGCGTGTGTTTGTGCTGCATAGTAGTTCCATTCATCCTGGGGAAGTGGCGCGCATACCGATGGCGCTGTGGTCCTGGACTCCTTCCCCATCCTCTGCCCTCCCTCCTACATCCCCTCTGCAGACTCTGTGCCCCTGGTTCTTACCGTCTTGTGCTTTAAATTATTTCGATTTTGAGCCTCTCATATTAAAGAAACCATATATCTGATTTGTTTCCCTTAGTATTAAGGCCTCAAGAGCCGTCTATTTTCCAACAAATGATGCAAAAGTTATTCTTCTTTATGCTTGAGAAGTACTCCACTGTGTATAAATACATGTCTTTATCAATTATCTGTTGATGAACGTATAGGCTGCCTCCATCTGTAACTACTGTGAGTTGTGCTCACCACCATGCGCATGTATCGCTGTAATAGGCTGACTTCAGCTCTTGGGGGGCTATACCTAGACGAGGTAGAGTGGGGCCAAATGGAATTTCGAGTTTCGGTTTTTTTTGAGAAATCTTCGTACTGATTTCTGTAGTGGTTGTACCAGGTTGTATTCCCACCGACAGTGTAGAAGGGAACTCCCCTCCGCCCCTGCAGCCTTGCCAGCATTTGCTGGTTTTTAAAAAAATTTTTGGTGATGGCCATTCTTACTAGAATGACTCAGAATCTTGGTGTTGCTTTGATTTGCATTTCTCTCATTGCCAAACATGCAGAACATTTTTTCCCATGTATTTATTGGCATTTGTGCTTCTTTTGAGGTGTCTTTATTAATTTCATTTTCTCATTTTTCTCATTTTTTGATTGCTCTAGACTCTCAGTCAGTCCCTTGTAAGAGCTTGGTGGCTGCTTTTCAACTGTGAGCCATAGGAATTTGCATCAGTAAAAATGCTGGTTTCTTGTCCATTAGTTGAATATTAAAATGACCTAGGAACACAGATTCAGGATGCAGACAGACCTTGGTCTGGGTAGTCATCAGCTTTGATGGCGAGGTCGTGAGCTGGCTCTGTGGGAGCTACCAGGCCCAGGCGTGTGGCCAGACCTTATCCTGAGTTTCTCCAGGGTGTTTCTGTGACAACGTTAACATTCATGTAGGGCACTCGGACGAAGTGGGTGGGTCTCTGTAACGCAGGTGGCCTCCCCCAGTCAGTTAAGGTCCAAATGGACCAGAGCCTGCCTTCTGGGAGCAGCGAGGCTGCAGCAGACGCCTCTGGACTTGAGCGACTGCTCCTCGCTGGTCTCTGCCTTGCTGCCTGCCCTCACTAAGCCTCCCCACACACGTGAGCTGGTCCCCAAAGATCAGTCCACACCCCTCCCTACCATGGGCCGCGAACTGGTAGTCATAGTTGTTTCTCTGGCCGCTCCGATACATCAGTGAACAAGTAAGCATCCGTGAAGAATTTTTAAATTACTGAAGTATACTTCATTATTTCATGTTTCTCTTATGTACTGTCTGGCTTTAAAGTGCTAATTCCAGCCGCAAAGTCTTGATGAACCCCAGCCAGGGTTCCAGCAGCGGGGCACAGCCCCGGGGTCGTCTCCTTCTGCCTGGTTCTCCCGACAAGGCAGCAGAGATGAAAACTGCGACTCATTGGATTTGATTGGCTGTGACCTCTGTCATTTAACCAGTTGGAATGTTCTCAGACATGGACAGACACATGCCAATAAGTATCTGGCAAAAGATAATATAGATTGGCATGGAGATAATAGATCAGTCACTTTGAAGCTGGCTGGATGAACAACAGGGCTCATCTCTGGAATTTGGCTGCATGATGAAATGTGATTTACGGTTCTCATTACTAACCCGTTCCCCAAACAGGGGTGATGGTGTGAATTCTAAAAGGGCCACGCTCTGCGTTACTGGTGGGTAATCGTGTCACGCAGTGGCCCGGTGATGAATATTTCACAGGAGTCCTAGTGAAGCTTTTGCTTGCGCAGCTGAAGTTGATGTACTTGAGTCTGAGTGAAGATTGGAAAACAATTGCTGTAATGCAAAGGGCTTCAGAAGCACATCTGCATAAACACAGGCACATGGGAAAATCTGATGCCAGAAACCCATTTGCTTCTGTTTCTGTCTTTTTTTTTTTTAAGTGCCAAAAATTATTTGGAAAATTTAGTGATGCAATTAAAGGTGAAACATTGTTCCTTTTACCACAATTTTATCTACTATAAAAAACAGAAAGGAAATTGTTTCTGTATCTTATTTCTTATAGTTTGGAAAGTGTGTGTCATAGGTGAGTAATTTGCATTTAGTTAACTTCTCGTCAGTTTGAACTTCAAGAGGTTATCATTTCATAAGTCAAATTAAATCCACTGCAGAGCTGCCATGTGGTTTTAAGAAAAATCACAATGTCATAAGGCACCAGTATTTACCTTCTGCCTCCTGACCAGACAGTGGCGGAGAGGGAGAACTCTTCTCCCTGAAACCTTTCACCCTTTCCAGCTGCTCTCCAAAACCAAGGCGGTGGACGTGGAGAAGACCTGGAAGCTCCTGCGAGAGCACCAGCACGGTCCTGAGGGCCACGCAGAGGTGCCAGGCAGGGCCAGACTCCAAGGAGGCTGAGGAGGTCTCAGAGGCTGGGAGACAGCAGCAGGCTGGAAGCTGACCTTGTCCATATGCCCCAGCCAGGCCTGGGCCACACTGGTTTGCAGACCCTCCAAATAGATAGGTCAGCTGGTAACCAGAAAAGCCAGGTCAAGTTTTTTAATCTTAGGCAAATTTTATTGTTCTTTAAAAGTGAACCACTTACCGCAGTGGTGGCAGAACCTATGACATCTGTGTTACTGTGTTTTTCTTAAGGTTTGCTGTTGTTCACCTATAGTGATTTCAAAGTTTGAAGAGGTACATGCAAGTGTAGCTCAATTCTGAATTGAGTTGATTTTCTCTCATTGGATAGAGAAAATCCCTTAGTATTCACATATATGACATTTGAGATTTTTGCCTATGTAAAGACCTCTGAGAACCCATGGCAGAGTTTTGGTTATCGGAGGTGTCAGGTTGAACAGTCCATACCCAGGGTTTGTTGCTACCCCTCCACTAATCATAAGCCTGAGTACACAGTGATTCCCCAGTTGTTATTTTGGAAGTGTTTCACTGGAGGACTTAAATACAGCAGTGGTATAAGGGATCCATAAACTTAGAGTATATCTACCGTGAATGTCAAGGATTTATTTTACTCAAAAATTATATAAGGAGTTTCAAAAGATTTTCATCTTGTTTTTTTTTTTTTTTAACCCTTCAATCTAGTATCCCCTAGGAAAGGGAAAAATAAAATTAAAGGTGCCAGAAAATTACATAATTTCTAAAATGGTAGTATCAGATACATGTTGAATAAAATTAAAGGGTTTGGGCAGTATAAGAAATTCAAGTAATAATATATAGAGTGTTGAAATGTTCATGATCTAGGGTCCTATTTAGAGAATATTCCATGGTGGTAGTTTGATCCAGGTGTGTACAATCTTACAGATCCTGTGTTGGTGAGCAACAGAAAAGGATGTAGGATAAATTTAAGCAGCATCCAAAAAGAGATTTATTGTATTTGCTTTACACTTTTTTTCAGAATGCCTCAGATTCTTTTTCTGCTTGAAAATAGGAGAGCTCAAGAAACACAAACCTGTGGAAGTGTCTCCTTGGTCTCGAAGCTACTGTTCATTCCTTACAGTTCGTGCTGGTTGTGTACCTACGCTTAGGCAGACACACGGTTGTGCTTTCTTTATTCTTTTGTGGAGAAAGAGAAAGTCTCCTGATTTTTATTTCGGGAAGGGGAGCCTTGATGACGTCCTTGAGGCTCCACTGAGAGACTGATTTGGGCGATGGTGGGTGAGTCCAAGGTGGCGCACACCTCGTGGGCCTTCCTGTGGGCTTAGGATGCTGCGCCGCTTCCCCTCTGTGTGTGGAGTGCGCTCTGAGACTGCGGCCTGTGGCTGGCCTGTCTGATGTGCTTGTGTGATGGAGCGTGCTTGCAGGGGCAGATGGAGGTCAGCAGAATCATCTCCCGAACTCTTCAGACTTACTGTTGCTTCCTCCTTTATTAGAGTCAGTGTTCACTTTTTGTCACGAAGGAGTAGGGTGGACACCCTTGTCCAGATTATGACAGTCAGCATCACTGGAACTGGCAGATTCATCCAAGCGGGCAGGGGGCGGGGGGCAGAGGGCAGGGGGCAGGGGGCAGTTTCTTGGACTCTCTTTTTGTCCCCTTTGTACTTCAGGGTAGTTTAAATGTTCTTCTGTTAGCGTTTCTCTTCTTTTTTCTGCCTTATGCCTCTCTGCTAATGTTTTTTTCAGAGTCAGATTCTAAAATGACTTCTTTCTTTATGGTAAACTTCCCCGCTGAACCAGCCTTGGTGAGAAGTTAATTTCATCTTTGTTCCATTGACAGACATTTTTTCCTTCATTTTTTGGTGTGTGCTTGTTTACTGCAGGGTGTACATATCCAATTCTTTCCAGTTCAAAGGACCACCCTTCCTAAGTCTGGTTTCAAAATTAGCCGAGGTATCAAACTGACTTACGCTATTAAAGGTCAGTTTCTTGAAGAGGAACTTGCTTGTGATAAACCCTTCACAAATAAATCCCTGAGGTTGTCATCATTATTGGAATCCGTTCCTGGAGAGACATACTTCCTGGTTCTGAGAGTCTCTTCTGTTTGGAAAGGGATTGGAGTGTGTGTGTAGCTATGAGTGTGTGCACGTACTTGCAGGGCCTCGCACGTGCTGGGCAAGTGCTGTACCACTGGGCCCGAGCCAGCCAGTGCCCCCCCCCCCCCCCCAGGGCCGGATCATCCTCCGTGCCCCCACTGTTCCATGCAGTCCTGGGAAGCAGGGCCGAGAGGCCCATCTCCCTTCCTTCCTCCATCTGGGCAGGCGGCAGCAGGAGCATTAGCTAAATTAGTCTTGGGCTTTGTGGGAGAGATAGGAGCCTGCCAGGATCTGCTTAAAGAGTTGCTTTGGTCTTCTTTTCCAGGACTAGAGCACACCACTGGCTTTGCGTACGCCCGCAGGAGGGCTCGGGCAGTGTGATGGAGCCTGGCCCCGGCAGACTTGTTGCTGTCATTGGTTGGAGCTGATGTTTTCTTAATTAGTGATTAAGGTGCAGCAGTGTTGCAATGATCTGAAGTAGAATTTGCCAAAATGCTCTCTCAAAATGCTGTCTCAATTTTCTCTGATCGGCACCATATTCATCACCTGTTAGAAAGTGCTCCTGGCCGCTAGTTGGATGACACCACCTCTGCAGGCTGCCCATCTGTGGGAGGGGACTGGGGCTGTGCCACCCTCGCAGGGTGGACTGGGCAGGCCTGGGCGCAGCTGCCTGGCCTCCGGAGCCTGTTGCTGCCTTGTCCTGGCCAAGGCGGCCTCCCTCCCACCCGCTGTCCCTTCACACCCTGCTGCTGCCTGGCCCCAGGGAAGCTCCCCGGGGCACAGAACGGTGTTCTCTGGCCTGGTCTCCTAAGACTGCCGCTGGGCAAAGAAGGGAGAGCTGACTGCAGGCGGTGGCCAGCACAGACCCTTGTTCTGGGGTTGCTACGTGCTCTCCTGAGGAACGCCCCAGGCAGAACTGGCGTGTGGGCAGACCACGGCTTTGTCAGCACGTGGCCTTCCCCTGCCTCTGGCTCCCTCCTCTCCCTCCCAGCTAGCGGGCAGCCTGGGAAATAGGGAGGTCTTGAGCAGCAGAAGAGGCTGGTGCCTTGGACTGGGTTCTGACCCTTCCCAGAGCCTGCCCCCTGGCGACCAGTGTCCCCGTGACCAAGCAGCCCCCCCCCCCCACACCTCCTGCTGGAAGTCACAGCCTGCCCTGCAGGGCCCTGCCCTGGCTTGAAATCTTGAAATGGTCAGGTGGCTTGGCCGACACAGCACCAGTCGGAGGCCCCATGTGCCAAGCAGGTGCAGGCGGCGAGCTGTCGTGGTGACAGCCAGGACTGGCCTGTGGCCCTGGCCCTGGCCACTGCCCTGTCCCTGACCCCTGTTGACGCCCCTGGCCTGGGGTGATGATAGTTGTCTGGGTTACACTTCATCCAGACAAAGCCCATTTGCCATTTATGATGTGAATCTGTATTTTGTGTTTATCACACTCCTGTTTTGATAAAACGTACCAGGTCGTGGGAGACAAGTAATCCACCCAGAGTGAGCTCTTTCCGCTGCCCTGTGGCTGTGGGACTGTGGCGGAGCTGCAGACAGGTGCGGGAGCAGCGTGCCGCACAGCGGGCTCCCAGGAGCGCGAGAAGGCCTGGCCTCAGGCCGACCTGTGTGCTCTCTGCTTAAATAAGAGGCTCTTAAGCAAATGAAGAGTGTAAACGCGATTCCTTGGAGAACCCTCGTTCTGGAGATTCCTGAGTGTTCCCTAGACCTCTTCCTTCAGTACTTGCAATGCTAATGACTGATCTTGCATTCTTCAGGGCTGGTAACCCTAGGGAGGTGGAGGGTTTTATGTGTTGTTTAGGTCACCTTCAGTATTTAAAGGAAAAGGCCTGTTTGTTTAGCTCTGTCCTCAGAGTCCTGTGTCCCCTAATGCTGCCTGTCACCTCCCAGGCTCAGCCCTGAGTGACCGGGTTTGGGTGGTGTGGGATTTCTCTGGTCCCTAATCCTGCTGTTGGGCTCAGGGTAGGAACTGCAAAGAAGGGGTCCCAGAGACTCTAGAGCTAGTGGGAGAGGGCCTGTGACCATGACAGTGACGTTGTGGCATGTGCAGCCCCCTCCAGTGGCCAGGGCCGCTGGGAAGAAGGGGCGGGTGGCGGGCTGCCTAGGGGAAAAGGGAGGACACTAAAGGGTGAAGAGGAAGTCCTCCTTGCTGCTCAGGGATGCCAAAGGGAGGGGAGACATTGTCTCCTAGGAGTTTCTGCTTTATCGTGAAACGCAGTGGAGTGGTGTGCTAGGAGCCTGCGTAATTCGAAGGGGCAGCCTGGTTACAGAGAGGTGGCAACAGGCAGGGCTCACTGGGGAGAGGCCTTAGTGGCTTCTCACTGTGTTTCCCCCAAAGATTTAAACGTTACCAGTTATGCGCATCTAATGGGTATCACTGTACCTAGCACATCAGACCTATATTACAAAGCTAGAGTAGCGGTTTATCTTCAGGTTTCAAAAGAAACGTGTTGATTACTGAAAAAAAAGCACAGAGGCCTCCATTTCTGGAGGCGTGGGGGACTTGGTGTGCACAGGTCCTTCTGTCACAAAATATACCAAAAGACACTGGTGGAACCGCAGATAGAACCACAAGGAGGAGAACTGTCAGAGATGAGAAGTCTGGAGTCAGTGTCAGAGGGTGGCTTCAGAGCTCGCATCTGCTGGAATCTGCCACATCACCTCTCAGGCCTGGGCCCTGGGTTTAATGTCCCGAGGCAGGGGTCAGGATCTGGAGGCTGTAAGAAAGGGTGGGTGCTAGTGTTTGTCTTTCTTGTCTGGTCATGAAGGTTAAAGAGAAAGAACCCACCTCTCCACATGCACCTCCAATACACACACACACACACACACACACACACACACACACACACACACACACACACAATTTCCAGCTGCAGTCCTGTGTTCACGTAGGTTTGGAGCCCCAGGTTACGCTCCCGATTTGGCCTGAAAAGTTGCGAGTTGAAAATGTGGTTTGAAGTAGTCTCCGGATGGCAGTATCCTCAGGCTCCAGCAGAAGCAAAATACAATATTTTCCCCAAAGAAAACCAGTTTTTGATAAAAGCTTCCAACAATTCCAGGCTTCAAACAATTCCAGATAAAAGTTGCAAGGAACAGAGGCCCCGGGAAGGGAAAGAGACTGAGTCACCAGGCGCAAGAGCCTCGGAGAAAACGGCCGCAGGAAGAGCAGTGCAGAAACTGCAGGCTGTAGAAGGGCCTGGAGAAGGGCTGTGAGCCACGCTCGTTTAAAATCTTACAGAGAAAGATGTTGAATGGAAGAGGGAGAAAGTGAACAATCACAATTTGTAAGAAAAAAAAAGAACCGGGTTTCAAATTTAATAGATGCATGAAACAGACTTGTGACCCAGTGGAAGAGTTGATCAATAAAGTAGAGATTTGAGGAAAGTACTTTTCCCAGAGAGACGACAAGATAGAAAATACATAAAGAGAGATGAAAAGAAATGGAAAATAGAGTGTAAAGTCCTAAAATACCACTCCTCATGGCTCTGAGAAAATAGAGTGGCAGAGGGACAGACAAAGGCCTGAGGTGAGCTAAGAGATAACAGTTCTGCAGGACTACTGGGAGCCCCTGTTCTCCAGACCAAGACCCTGCTATTTCTAGCAGTGTAATTACTGTAAGGTAACTAAAAAACATCTGAGACAAACAAATATTCAGAAACAGCCACAGAAAAGTTAGGTTTTCTACAAGGGTGTGACAAATAGATTATAGTGTTACACGGTAGAGACCAGGTCTGATGGAAATCACCTTTGAAAGAATTGCCAACGTAGATGTGCACATCCAACAGAACTGTCTTTTGAGAATGAAGAGGGAGTAAGGACATTTTTAGACAAATAAAAACCGAAAGGGTTACAAGCTAATGGCCTTCTCATTGACGGGACTCCTAAAGATTGAATTTCAAGATTTCAGTGATTTCAGAAGAAAGGTCTCGATGTGAGAAGAAATACAAAAAGGTGAGAGTGTGAGTAATATATCATACACTGACATCTAAAATAATACTTAGCATACTTCAACCAAGCTATTTCTAAAATCTTAGAAGATGGAAGAGCCATCTATGTATTTGGTATGATTGGAATTAAGCATTTAAAATTTCCTCTGTTTTTTGGAAGAAAATAAAGATAATGATTCATTTTAGACCGTCAGCTTAAATATGCGTACTGAAATGTTCAGGGTAACTGTTAAAATAGGGGAAGCAGTTTAGTAACTTCCAGATTAATTGGCAGTGCAGTATTGAAATGCTGAGGAAACAGCAAACCAGTGCACTTGTAGGCAAGAATGAAAAATGGGAGAAAGAGAGAGCAATTGGAAACTCCAGAATAAGAGGATGCAAATTCGTCTGAATGCATCAGGAATCACGGCCCCCAGGAATTAAGCTGTTCAGTGAGGAACCATGCCTCGACTTCTAAAATCCATCGCTGTGCTTGTCTTGAGGGAGCAAGAAGGACACAAGGGCGGAGTGAAAGTAAAAGGATGAAGAATATTTATATACCAGATGTAACCCAGCAGCTTGCACCAAAAATCAAGAGTTGAAAAATTTAAGACATCCTTTCTAATAGCATCAAAAACCAGGAACTACTTAGGGAAAACCTAACAAAAAAAAAAATGTAACAGACCTGAACACTACCATGTAACACTACTCTGAAAACTACAAGGCGTCCTTGAAGGAAGAGAAGAAGAACTCAGTAAATGATACATGTAGATGTACCGTGATCTTGAGTCTGAAGACTCACTGTTACAAAGATGCTAATCCCCTCAATGGATCTGTAGATTCTGTTCAACTTCAGTTGAAAAAAAAATCCCAGCAAGTGTTTTTTGGGGTATAAATTGACAGATTGGTGGCAAAATTCATATGGAAATACAGAAATTTTAGAAGAGCCAAATCTTTGAAAAGAGAATAAAAAAAATGGAAGATGTAACAATGCCTGATTTTTAACTCTCTGGAGAAAAGGTAGTCTTTTTAATAAATTGCTGGAACAATTGGCTATCCATATGCATAAAAAGAAACCTCAGCTCATACTTTAAATCATGCACAAAACATCAACTCAAATGGATCATAGACTTAAGTGTCAAACGTAAAGCTATAAAACTTGTGCATGAAAACTTTTGTGCCCTTGAACTAGGGAAGGATTTCTTAGATAAGGTGCCAAAAGTATGATATGCTATACTATATGATATGATGCATACAAGAACAAATTAATAAATTGAACTTCATCAAAATGTAATACATGCTCTTCAAAAGCTGCTGTTAAGAGGATGAAAAGACAAATTATAGACTGGGAGAAAATGTTTTTAAAGCATGAATTTGACAAAAGATTTAAATATTGAGTCTATAGAAAAGAACTCAGAATTCAGTGAAACAGACAACTAAGTAAAAAAATATGAATACCAGAAGATGTCAAATATGCACATGAAAAGATATTCAGAGTTGCTAGTCCTTAGGGAAATACAAATATGTAAATTAAAACCATAATGAGAGCTTCAAGCCTATTCAAATGATGAATAGTGAGTGTGAGAGAACTTGAACTCATTCACTGCTGGTAGAATGTAAAATAGTGCAACCAGTTTGGAAAATAGCTTGGCAGTTTCTCACATGTTAAATATAGCCCTACCATATGGTCTCACTCTTCTGCTCCCAGGATTCATCTAAGCAAAGGAAAGCATGTGTCCATACGAGGACTTGTACACAAATGTTCATAGTTCTCTTGTGTGGTAGCCAAGAAGTAGAAACAGTTCAATGTCTGTCCAAGGCAGATCTGTGAAACAAACTATGTGGGGGGAACATCGTCCGTCCATGCAAGGAATGTGCCCTTGGTACCTGCAAGGTCAGGGACGAATCTCTACAATGCTGAGTGACGGAAGCTAGACTAAAACCACACAAACCAGCTGACCTCTAACTATGTAAGGGAAATAGGGTTCTCAACCTGTTAGATGTCAGATATGCTGAGTTCATGTTTTCCAAAATCGAAGAATGAATTCTAAGGAACAGTGGAGGTTAAGAGCAGGAAATATTTATTGAGGGGGACAGATACAGCTCCTGAGAGACAGGAGGGGTACTGCATGGGTTGCCTCAGACCCCACTTTCTGGAGGAAGTTTTATAGAGCAAAACACAAGATAAGTACAAGGTAGGACAAAACTATGATCAGCTAATAAGATTATAAGGATAACTGCTTAGGTAATATTGATCCAGTGGGGAAGCAACTCTCATAACAAGTGTACATGGAAAGAACAAAGAACTTTTCAGGAAGGGATGGGTCCAAGGGTCTTGGTCACCCACCAAGGTGACTGATGTCTAGCTAGACTTTATTGGAGCAGGTGTTACCACTAGTTTACTCCTTGGGGAGGCAGGTAGGCCTGGTCTCATTTCTCTTCATCTTGAGGCCTAATCTCCTATAGATGTGCCTCCAGGCACAGTTGTAATGTGTTCTCATTCCCTGCACTGACTCTCTTGAGGGACTAGCCCTGTCCGACTGCCTATAATATTTTTACTGAACTCAGTGGTCTATAATACTCCCCCCTCTGAAGAAGTACTCCAAACTGCCGTGAGGGGGCAAGGGGTGAAGACCATTTTGGCTACTTCCAGCTGAAGTTAGATGTGGTTGTGATCAGCAGTCAGAAATACTCTCCCAAGGGTCTCTCTAAAGGCCCTCAATGGATCTGAGGTGTTTTTGCCTTGGGTAGGTGTACAGCTTTAAGTCTGGAGGAGACAAGGCCAAAGAAACAGTTAAGTATGCACGGGCTCAATAATAAGATCAACAAGACTATTACGAATATAGCCAACCAATGTTTTCACCAGGAAGAGCTGGTATTGGCTTCTCACAAAGACGGCAAGGAGAAGGTCTAGGGAACTTTAAAATCTGACATGTCATTAACGTGTCATTCAGTGTCTTGAACAGCCATCAAGGTGTTAGCAGAAAGATCAGGAATGTATACATAACATTTAGCTTTTATAATTGCACAAGTACCCCTTTGTGCTGCTGTTAGAATGTCCAGTGTCATCTGATTTTGAAGGATGGTTTGCTTCATTAATTTACTTTTTTATTTGGGAGAGAGAGACCAGTTGAGGTGTCATTTGAGGCCTGTTGAGTAGTGTTAGCCAAGGCCTTGAAGTGTTGTATGCCATCTTCTTGTGCTAAGGAGGGAACAGAGATAGTAGACAAATGATCATACCAGTGGAACACACTTCTAGATCACTGATGTAGATGAGGAAAGTTTGTAGGTTAGTTGATAATTTTGATACTCTTGCCTTATAACCAGGCAAATCCCAACATGCATCTCCCTGTCTATCTAGGGGGTGGATGACACCACAGATCAGCTCCACAGGATCAGTGGGTGCCACTGACGGCTCTTAATCTGATTTTGTGGCAGTTAAACCAGTCTGTTGTAAACAGGTCTCAGACCTGTAAAGTTATGGTGTGTATACACTTTTTAGGGGGGTCCATCTCAAGTATTTAGTAGACTTAGGCTGATGAGAATAAGAATTTTTTTGTTTTTAACATAAGGGGGCCTTTTTACTAAGTTGTTCTATAGTTGGAATTGACCACATATAATCTTATATCTGAAAGTAACCATCTTTATATCTGTGATTATTGGCTCTCACAATAGGATCTTTACTTTTACTTAATAGGGGTTTTACTAGTTCGTGTAGAGAGGCTTTAGTGTGATTCTTAGAAAAAGTTTGATAATATCTAGGATCATTAAGGGTATATTTTATAGGCTACTCAGTTATCCTGTAATGGTGGGCTAAACTATGAACCACTGACCTTTTTTGTGTTATATTAATGTAGTCTTGTAACTTATTTTAATCATCTCTTTGAAGTGGAGATACTCACCAAGGAAGTCCTGATGTACTTGACAGGGGGACTAGCAACGGATCTAGCAAGGTGTTTGTTGTAGTGACTGTACATATTCCTGTGCCTGTACTACAAAGGAGTTGTACTCTCCTTTAAGTGGTAATTAGTTAAGGGCTAAGAGTAGCATGTTAGATTATTTATCTGAAGATTGTTTTCTTTTTGAACATGAATTTTAAGTCTTCTGTAGATTTACAAGAATATTTGGATGGTTGTTCATGTTCAGGACAGTCTCTGATTCCCAGGGTTGAGTTGGGTGCGGTGTATCTAGGAGTCCAGGGCTGCTACCTTGACAGCCTATGGAGTTGACAGGATCATGATGTATGGTCCTTCCACACTGAGGATGATGAGGGAAGAGACTATATAAGTACTAAATCTCTGGGTTCGAATATGGGATTGCCCTTTAGGGTGAGCTTTTGTTAGCTATTGAAAAGTCTTTTGAAATTTAGCCAGTGAGGTGACATCTTTTAATAAGGCATCTTTTTTTATCAAAGAGAAAATCCTTAGTAATTAAGGCATATATAAAGCATTATAAATGGACTGAGGCCTAGAGTTGGAGGTATATTTCTTATTTTGATAGGTAAAAGTAGTAAGTGAGCCCACTATAGGTGGGTTTTCTGAGCCATTTTGCGAAGCTCTTTCAGGTCTCATTTATTTGTGTAGTTTTAATCTTTCTCAATGATTGTGGCCTCTATGCACAATAAAGGTGATAGAGGACTGGGGATATAGCTCAGTGGCATAAGCGCCTGCCTGGCAAGTGGAAGGTCGTGAGTTCAATACCCACTACTGCAAAAAAAAAACAAAAAAAAAAAACAAAATAAAAAAAGGTGATAGAGAATGCCCAGTGCCTGAAAGACACACTGTGTGACTGTTGCTTCCAAAGAAGGACGTATCTCCCTCTGTAAGCACCTAGGAAGCCTTAATATGGGGATGATTTTTGAGACCAAAACCTTCATCACCTCTTGTGCTTTTTATGTTGTATAAGGAAATTTAAAATATTCTGAATCATGGGAAGGCTCTTGGCCAGAAAGGTGAGGACTGTGTCTGATCTCTCGAGGAAGCACAGTCCAAATCAGCACAGTCTGAGGAGCCTAGTTGTGAAGGTCCTTCTTGGACCTTCAAGAATACATGTCTGAAGTTGTTCCCTATTCCAACCTCCCATTTGGTTGGTAGGGCAGTTGGGATCTTGTGTAGGGAATGCTTGGAGTCTAATAGGAACTGACTCTTCCCCTGACAGCCTACCTTTGGCCTTCTGAAATTAACAATACGGTATTCACCTCTAAATGTAATAGCAGCTTACAGTGCTGCTTGTCTCTGATTAGAAGTCAGTGTTTAACTTCAGAGTAATATTACATCTTTCTGGTCTGGTTTTTAGGTCTACATAAGTCCTCTAAAGGCCTCACCTGGGTTATGGTACCAGTACTGGGTTGTCTGAAAACTTTCTCAGATCTTGTTTGGTCTCTTTGCGGTCACTGAGAGAAAAGGACACATGGACAGTGGTGTGGCTGAATTTGCCATTTACTTCCTGTAAGGGGCGCTGCCCTTGAGGGCCTTGAACAAAATCAGCTAAGGATGGATATAGCCCAGTAGAGGCTTTCGTTATGGCTACCTTAGGAGCCTCACCCTTAAAAGTCCAAACGGTAAAGAGTGAGGAGCTCAGTCTTGGTAATCAAGGATGAGGCTTTGATCAAGGTTGCCTTGGAAACCACATCCTCAGGTTTAGTAATAGTAGATGAGGCTTTGATTATGGTTGCTGTGGAAACCTTGTCCTCAGGTTCAGTAATAGTAGATGAGGGTTTGATTAAGGTTGTCATGGAAACCTCATCCTCAGTGTCCAAAGGCCAAGGGTGGGAAGCCTCAGGCTCAATGATAGTGGATGTATCTAATTGCGCCTTAAGGGCCAGAAGTGTCTGGTTTTTTTGTGGCTAATATTTACATTTTGAACTCAAGTAAGGATTATCTGTCCATGCAAAGAAAGTCTGAACATAAGGTACTTCTCACAATTTTCTCTGTCTCTTACAGTACAATTCTAATTGTGAAATAGTTTCATAATCAATATTTTCCTTGTCAATATTCCATTTTGCCTCTAGAGGGTGGGCAGTTCATGCTTGGGTGCAGAAAAATATTAACCTGTTCTTTTTCAATACGTAATGGTCCAGTACTTTCCAGTGCTTAAGAATACATTACAAAGGAGTAAGAGAATTTGACATCAAGTTCCCCATCTGAAAGAAGAGGAAAATGGGCATCCCTTTTAATTCCTGTTTGATTTTTGTATTCTTTCAAGGCATCCTCTGAGGTGACCTGCTTCAGGCTTCCAGCTGGAGAGTGACCAGAGGATAGGTCATGTTGGACTAGCCACTCTTACTGACTCATGCCCCTACCTTGCCTGGGAACTCCTGCTCTTAACTCTAGCATGTGTTTTCAAAAGCACAAGCTATTATTGATCCCAGCTATAACAGTCACGTTTAAAGAAGGAAGCATTGTTAGCAAAGTTAAACCACTACCCAAGAGACATGAATGACTGCTTTCCAATTTTTTGAAAGAGAGTGAGGGGGAAAAAAAAAATCAAAGGGCAATTTGGAAGTGGTTGGAGCACTTGTGGCCTGAAAAAAAAAAATCACTTCTAGAGAGAGAGGCAAGTAATGGCTTGGAGTAATCCTTTCCTGGATCCTAGGGTGAAGAAGTCTCTAAAACATTTGTGCTGTGTACCTAATCACCTAAGCAGTATTCCTTAGCAGCAAGACAAGGCTAAGTTTTACTCAAAATTCCTCTAAAATTTTTATGTCTCTATCTGTAACACACTTACGAAGCTCACATGTAGAAACTTATACCCATTGCCCAGAAATCACAACTTGCATGTTAGTAAAGGCACATTTATCAGTTTTCTACATGCACATAAAAGAAGAGAAAGGCTGACTAAAGGCTGACTGTTTTACTCTTACTTAGCATAGTTAAGGCACAAGTGTAAATCACTCCTGTAATAACTGTTCTCTTCCTGAGGGGTGGTCTACCACCAAGGTGATCTAGCTAGTCAAGGAGTTCTAAAGTTAACTTTCTTTTTTTTTTTTTTTCCCCCCGGTACCGGGAATTGAACTCATGACCTTGCACTTGCCAGGCAGGTGCTATGCCACTGAGCTAAATCCCCAGTCCCTAAAGTTAACTTTCAATGAGTTGTAGAAAACTTAGGGTGGATTTCCTGACTTAGACCTTTCTACTAGCAAAGATTTGTCAGGGTATCTAGAGAATTATTATTTTTTTTGTATTTGTGCTGAGCCCAAAATGTATCAGGATATATTAGAAGCAGGCAGGGGGGAGTCTGTCTTACTTGCAGAGAGAGAAAAGTCTAAACCTGCAGCTGAACTCTTAATGGAGGCTTAAGTGAGACCTCTAACAGTGTCATCTCAGGTCACTCTGGGACAGAAGATACTATGAGGTTACCTCTTACCTCATTGAGGAGTGCAGGAAGGGACAATAGATAAGTGGAGATTTTTCTGCTAGTTACCCAGTCGGGCTATTGCGACTCAGCTTCCACTGAGGAACCTTTGGGTATCTGCCAGAGAGTCGCCTTGGTCATGACCCCTCAGTTTCCGCTCAGCTTTCACTGGTTCCACACAACCAGAGATCCGTCTTCAGAAAAGAATCCACTGCCTGTCTGGTCAGCAGTCCCACTATTTTCAATGGGGCACTAATGAGATAGTTCTGGGGAAACCTGTCTTCTTGAAGAGTGGCAGCTGCTCTAAGTGTGTTTAACTAGCTGACAAAGTAACCACCATTTTTGAGAGTTGTATAAGGGACAGTTAAAGATTAAGTTGTCTAAAAACCCACCAAAAGATCATTACATAGCATTTCATATCAGAGTCCACTAGGGGATGCTTTAATATTACTTTTCCCTAGTATTGCTATCTGAGATAACAAACCACAACAGTTTAATAGGTCAAGCAAGGTACATGAATAAATTCAGCAACAAGTAAGTCTGAATGCATCATATATAAAACAGGAACATAAAATCTTGCCTGCAAAAGCAAAATGTCCCATCAAAGAAACATTATAATCTTCCATGTTCTCAACTTAAAGTTATTATCATTTTACAAAAGACAATGCATAAAAGAGACAAGGTGTAAAAAAATTCAAGGCATAAGTAATGGAAAAACAAGAATAATTTTTAATTATGTAAATGAGTCACAACCTAGAATCCATGAAACAAAAGCAAACTTCTACCTCCTTCCAGTTATCTTGGTGGGGCCTCCAACCATGATACAGCACCTCTAAATGATATAAAGGAATTACTGTAACTCTCATCCTGTTAGAGGTCAGATGTGCTGAGTTCATGTTGAGGAATGAATTCCAAGGAACAGTGGCGGTTAAGAGTAGGAAACAGTTACTGAGGGTGAGGGGTCCAGCTGCTGAGAGACAGAAGGGGTCTGGAATGGGTTGCCTCAGACCCCACTCTGGAGGAGGTTTTACAGAGCAAAACACAAGGTGAGTACAAGGTGGGACAAAACTATGATTAACTAATAAGATTATAAGTATAACTGCTGGGGCTGGAGATTTAGCTCAGCGGCACAGCGCCTGCCTGGCAAGCACACGGTTGTGAGTTTGATTCCCGGTACTGGGAAAAAAAAATAAGTATAACTGTTTAGGAAATACTTATCAGGTGGGGAAGCAAGTCACCTAGCAAGTGTATATGGAAAGAACAAAGAACTTTTTAGGAACTGATGGGCCTAAGGGTCTTGGTCACTCACCAAGGTAACTGATGTCTAGCTAGACTTTATTGGGCCAGGTGTTAATACTTATTCCTTGGAGAGGCAGGTAGGCCTGGTCATTTGTATCTTGAAGCTTGGCCTCCAACAGATGTGCTTCTGGCCATAGTTGTGATGTGTTTTTATCTTTTGTATTGACTCTCTTGAAGTCCTAGCCCTGTCTGACTGTGTCTTAGTTACTTTTCTCTTACTGCTGGGATAAAATATCCAATACCCAAAGTTAATCACACACCCTTAATCCCAGCATCACACATTCTAGACTCAGCCACCTCTGAAAAAGCCCTGTGACTGCATGAGGCTTTGAGGGGGACATCTAGGCAAACTGTTAGAGACTGCCTGTAATATTTTTACCTAACTCAGCAGTCTGCAATACCTGTAACCTCAGGGGTGAATCTCAACAATGTAGAGTGAGGGAAGCTAGACCATGCCACACAAACCAGCCAAGGTGCATGTTGTATGGTCCCGCTTACATGAATGTGTAGGATGTGTGAGTCACAGCAGCAGTGCAGAGCCATGCTCACCTGGACAGAGGACTGCAGAGGAGCACAAGGACACCTTTGGGACGATCGATCACTGTCTCCATTGTTATGATGCTTCCACAGATGTATGCATATAGCAAAACTTAACAAGTTATAAACTTTATGTGTAGCTTATTGTATGCTTAATATAAATTATGGAACAAGAACTGGTATGTAAGCTGTAGTCATGTGAGGCTCCAACTCCGTGTCCTCCCAATCCAAAGACTTCAAAGTAAAAGCATTGCTTGAGGTAAAGGAGGTGCTGTATGTTGACATTGATTTTGCTGGCTATATCAGGAAGATAAAACAGGTTTGAATTTGTATGCACCTTAAAACATAGCTTCCGAATATATAAAATAAAACCAAGTTTGTCAGAAGTGTAAGGAGGAAGCAAATAAATACACTCTAGTAGCATCTGTCAGTTATTGATAGATCATAAGCTGATGAAAAAATAAGGATTTATAGAAGCCTTGAACAACACTGTTGGTTAACTATTTAGCAGCCATACATACAACACAGTATCCAAGAACTCCAGAATATGCCCTTTTAACACACACTCATAATATCAGGCATTTAAACACTACTCACTGTGTTCCAGATATTGCAGGTGCTGTCATTGGTTCTTTAATCTTCCTAACATTTACAAATGAGGAGTCAGGGTCACAGAGAGGCCAGGCACAATGCCACAGTCCACACTTGTATCTGAACAGACTGGCTCCTGGGTTTGCATTCTGGATCTGTAACTGTACTGCCTCAGTGGGTGTTTGTGAAAATTGATTGTGGTCTACTGCAAAAAGCAAACCTAAGCCAGTTTTAAAAATCAGCATCATGTAAATCACATTCATTTTTAACACAATTAAGCTACAAATTCATAACCAACAAGTACTAAAAAGACAACAGAAATGAACCACTTATGTTTAAGATTAAAAGCATACTGATATGTAAGCTAAGATCCAAACCCAGAAATCATAAAAGAGCCATATCCATCTCAGAAGTCAGGGACAATAAAGACTCATTACAGCGGTGGGGTGCAGCTAGCGTGTGACTGTGGAAAAAGATTGGCAGGTTTAAATGCTTGCTTATTTCAGTACTGAAGAAAGGCCGTATATTAATGAGTGAGTCGTCTGTCTTAAGTTAGAAAAATAATTAGAAAAAGCTAAGTAGTAGCTGTTGTACTTTCGTGTGTATTTGAGAATAGCCATTATGAAGAAATTAAAGGAGAAACAATGTCTGTACCAGAAAGAAGATGATAAAGACAGCAGCAGAAATGATGAGGTACCGAAACTGATGAGCAGAATCAGACGGTGCTTATTTTAAAAGACTGAGGAAATTAACAAATGTGCGGCACGATGAATAACCAAGATGAGGAAAATGCACCTAAAAGTGGCATCAAGAAATCCAGATAGGGTAGCGCAACAAGAGTAGTGGACATTTAAAGAAACACAACTATTGTGAACGAATTTGAAAACTTAGATGAAAAGTTCCTAGAAAAATAAAGTTGTCCAAAGCGCTGAGAAAGTCCAGCCCTTCCTGGACTTTCTTATCTTATAGGAGCTCTCCAGCAGCGCCCAGGGAACAGACTTCCCAGTCTTGTGCAGCCGGGGCAGAGAGGGCGGGAGGCAAAGGAACCCTGCTGCTCAGCCAGAGGGCGTGGCCGGAGGAGGAGAATGAGAGCTCACTCACCAGTGCATGGGCAAACGGGCCGTGGCCACGGTCAGGCACAGGGCGTGTTCTGACCAATCAGTGTGTTCCAGGAGTGGCACGTTACAGGAACCGTGACGCGCGCTGTGTCTACCCTATTAACCAACTGAAGGGGGACGCGGAGGTCATCTGACTCGAGTCATAGCCATCCATGCTAAGGACGCTGGTGAATTAGGCGTGGAAGGGAACCTGCTGTGGGTCATCTACGAAGGCTGGAAGCACACACCACTGTCCGTGGTGAAATGTCGAAACGGCTGACCCCTTCAAAGTCAGGAAGCGGACGGCAAGGGTGTCGTAGGCGGGATAGTGCCCGTGCCAGCCAGTGTGGTGGACCGAGATGAAGACACACTCGTGGCTCTCACTGCCCACTCCAGGCAGCCCTCCTGCCTGCCCCTGAGCTCACTGGCACTGGGTCCCTGGGTCACCTCCCAGTGCCCGTGCTGTTGGTCCCTTTGCAGCCCTGTGTTCTCTGCTGGCTGAGCCCTGCCCCCCCTGCTCTTCACCCTCACAGCGCTCAGTGTTTATTCCTGGCCCAGACCCCCGGGCCACTCTCCAGGCGCGCGTCTGAGTCCCACCGACGCCTCCACTTTGTTGTCCTGTCCTGTCTCAGTCTCGCTGTGCCCAAGCAACCAATCACCCCTCCTCCCCAAAAGGCTTCCTCCTACCAACGTCTGCAAACCCTCCCTCGTCTGAGGAATTGGAAACCTGGTCCTTCCATTTGCTGAGGTCAAAACCGTTGGCGTTGCCCTTGATTCCTCTTTCCCTCGTTCCCCAGGTCTCTCAGCCGTGTGTCTTCAAGGCTGATGCCTCTCTCCCAAGCCTCTGCCCTCGCCCAGCCCGTATCACTAACACCTCTTGGTTCAGAATGACCCTGCCCCTGGCCTATCCCTCTTCACCATCCCTGGGCCCTGCCTGTTCTCAGCAGGATCCTTCGAAGCCTGCCTCTGGCCTTGCTCAGAGCTTCGCGGGCCCCGGAGCCTGAGGGTATGTCCCTTACACAGTCACTTGCCGCAGTCTCAGTTCTGCTTTCTACTTCCTTCTGCCATGGCCCAGTGGTCTCCTAGGTGGGACATCTCACACCTCCGGGTCCTCGTGTTTTTTGAAGTGTGCACCTGGGTCACCCCCTGCCCCATGTTTGCATGACTTTCTCTCTGGGAGTCCTCATTTAAATGTGTCTGCAGGTGATGGCACCATATTGGAATTACAGTCGCCCAACATACACAAACACCCCTACTATTCCCTATCCACCTCCCTTGCCTTATTTTTCTAAAGCACGCCATCACCATATTATGCACCATAGATTTTTAGTCACGTGATAAGCCAGTAACTGTAGTCATGTAGCGTATAGACCATGAGCACATGGCTGGACTGAGAAGGTGGCACTGAGAGCTGGGGTTTGGGGGACCCCAGGCGCAGCAGGTGGCAGCGTGGACTTGAGCTAATAAGGCAATCCCAGGGACAGGGCTAGGAGATGTTCTTGAGGGGAGCTGTAGGGGCCTGAGGGGAGGCCTGGGGAGTCTCCCATGGGTGACAGTGCCCTGGGTCCCTGGGTGGATCAGGAGGGGGTAGAGGGAGGGCACAGCCAGTGACTCAAGCCACTCCGATCACAGCAACTCCCGGGTTGCAGCGAGGAAGGGATTCCACACCTGGCGCACCGGTGCTCCCTGAGGTCTCTTTTCACCCTCTGGCCGTCATCTTCACCCCGCAGGACAGCCAACAGCTGCTCCCTCATGGGCCCAGTGAGGCCTGTTTACCAGGCCTGGCTGCTGAAGGGCGAATGGCACTCATCTTAAGGGGGTGCGAACTTGGAAGTGAGGTTAAGTGAGAGTGAGCAAGTCACCCGGCTCCGGTCTCCCCAGCCCTGACTGCACGGTGCCCGCGGGGTCCACACCAACGTTTTCTCTCCTGTTTTCTCTTTCAGTCGGAACCGGAGGGCTTTTCTCATTTCCACTTGTACGTTTGTGCTGCTTTCCTCGTGAGATGGAGGAAAGAAATACTAGAAGAAAGAGATTTTCAAGTAAGTAAACGTCTTTTCAGAAGAGCCCCGGTTGATTTTCTGCTGGGAGAGGTTTATAGTGCTTCCACCTGTGGGTGGTTGGGAGGTGCTGGTTCCACTCTGCTGCCAGGCAATGCCCAGCTGAGGGCACAGGGTGGCAGTGTGACCCTGGAGGGGCAGTGTGACTCCAGCACAGAGGTCACATCATAGCATCTGACCTAGGATGTGCTGGGGGCCTTGCTGGGTGAGGGACTGCACAGCTGGGGCGCTGCATGACTTTGGCCAGGTTGCTTAACCTCTCTGAGCCAGTTTCTGTCTTGACTTGGAACACTCCATTAGAGGTGTCTGGAATGCACATCCTCCCAGCTGCCGTGCTCCACACCCCTGGCACGTCCTGAGAGCTCCTGGAGTGCCAGCCATAGACCCCTCATGAGTGACAGCCGCCACCACCTGAGGCGTGGACAGGAAGTCCTTCTGCCACTGGCTGCCCAGCAGGGTGGGGCAGGTGGGGGTCCTATAAAGGGGACGCCAGCACTGCAGGCACTGGGCTCCTCCCTGGTGAGCATGTATCACCGTCCTCCACCTTGCCCAGGGCCCAGTTCTCAGGTGAAGGTCCCCAGAGTGATGGCTGCCTGGCCCCCTTGGCCCTCAGCCCTGTGCTCCTAGCTCCAAGCACCCTGTCCTCTCAGGGCCGAGCCGGGAGCCAGGAGGTTCTCCTAGGCAGAGAGAAGAGGTCATCACTGCCCCTTGCACAGCTGCCCTGTCATCAGCAGGGGCTGGCTGTGCCCTCCAGGGGGCTTCACAGACCTGCACCCTCCTGCCTTGTTGCACGTGTGGTGGGGACACCTTGGCCAGTCTGGGACCGTAGAGGCCCTGAGGGACGCCATGACTTGCCCAGGCGCCAGCGGCTGGATGCGAGGGCTCCCTGGACCCGCTTGCTGTCTCCTGTGTGTGCTTTCTTGCCCCCAGGGGGCGCTGTGGAGCGGGACTGGCTGAGAGCCCCATGCCCTGTGACCGGTACCTGCTTATGGGAACGGCGGGCCCAGCTTCTGCGGCGCCCAGTGGCCACTCAGTGGCCTGCGTGCACTCTGCTCCCCTGCTGGCTCCGGGGAGGCTCCAGGAGCAGTTGTTGCAGAGCCTCGTTCCTGCTGGCCCCAGAGTCATTCCCTCCTGGCCTCCAGGTTCCTGCCGCCCTGAGTCCAGCCCGTCTGGGCTTGGAGATGGGCAGGCAACAGCTCTTAGTGTCTCGTGCACACCCGAGTGTGCGGGCTGCAGCTCCTTGTCACCCCGGGGGTCCCCGTAGCCCACTCCAGGCAGACCCGGGCCGCACCCCAGGGCGGCGTTCACATGCTGGGAAAGCCACGAGCGGCAGCCAAGAGGAAGCAGTGATGGCAAGGACTGCGAGGGGAGTCTTCGTCCAGGTCCGGGCCTGGCGCGATCTGTTGTCCTCTGTCTCCTTTCGTGGGAAAGGGGATGACTGTGCTGGAGAAGCGGACCCGGGGGAGCCTGAGCGAGGCTGTCCCTGCTGTCCCAGAGCTCGCGTTGTTTGCGGCACCCCAGGCATGGTGCTGAGCCATGTTGCTGTGAGAAGTGTCTTAATTGACCAGCAGTATCTCTCTGTAAATGTAGGTGTCCCGTGCTGACCGCTCCGTCAGCAAGTCCCGCGGTGCAGTTGGATGGATGTAAAAACACTCAGCGGTGCAGCACCGAGGAGAGGAGGAAGCGAGGGGCTGCGGCTCCCTCAGCCTCCACCGGTCCCCCCTCACAAGGTGGCACAGGGCACACCGGACACGCAGGACACAGCGCTCCGCAGCCTTTATTCCTGCTAGCGGAGTGTGGCAGTGGCACACTGCCCTGGGGCACAGGACAGGTGGAACAGCTATGAGCTGGGGGGCACCGATGAGCCAGCGGGGCGCTGCAGCGCAGGGTGGTCTGTGGGGCCTGCTGTGGCCCTGAGAGACGGCAGGGCCTTGCAGTGAGGTCGTCTCGCGCCGCGCAGCCTGCCGTATTTATTGCGTGCTTGTTTAAAGGCGGTTTGTTTGCTCTTTAGCTGGACGCTCTGTGGAGTTATAATGAGAAGGCACACCCCAGGAGGGTCATTAAAATGCCTTGCCAGGCCGGACATGGTGGCACACTCCTGTAAATCCAAGCACTCCATGAAGCGGAAGGATCTCAAATTCAAGTAGGCCCTGGGGTCATCCCCAGGTCTTGCCAACCCTCTCTGAGGTGCAGGGACAGCACACAGGTGCAGGGTGTGGGTGCCACCCGGGCACAGCGCCCCTGAGCCCCCAGCCCTCCCTACACATAAGCAGGGGAGCTGATTTCCCCCTCTGAGCGCAAACTAAACCACATGCGTGCTTTTCTTCTGTGTCACGGAGGCCGGATGGAGGCGATTTAAGAACCTAACTTGTTGTGGCGAATTGAACTAAATGGAAAGGAAATGGGAAGAGAAAACAAATTAAATAATGCAGCTGAGGAGTCCTGGTGAGCATGGGTAATTGCTTCGCAGTTGTGACATTTTAAAAAGACGCTTTTGTGCCCATGGCAGGAGGGCAGGATGGGCGAGCCCGCGACAGGAGTCTCAGCTGTAGGACACCGGCAGGAGTTTAAGGTCCCGCTCCGACCTCTCAGCGCTGCTGTCGGCCCCTTGGGGACGAACGGGTTGCTGCGAGCCATTTCAGCAGGTGGAGCGTGCTGGTGTTCTGCCCCGTGGCTGTGGGCCACAGCGTGGTCGTGTATGGGTTGTGTGGCTGGGCTGGGTGTGGTAGCCAGGAGTGGCACTTCCAAGGTGGGCCAGGTCAGGTGGGCGCCACGGGCAGCACAGCCCTCAGGGTCGTCTCTGGTGCTAGGCTAGGCGCCCGAGCAAGCCCGCTTTGGAAGTTGGGTTGGATGCTTTGCTGTCTCTGGAACATGAATTTTTAAACTGTGTCAACCATAGAGAAATGAAACGGAGCAGTGTAGGAGACACTGTGGCCAGCTCCGGTCCAGGTGGAGGCAGGGTCAGTGTGAGTCTGACAGGCAGGGAAGTGGCCCGAGAGTTCTGGATGGAACTTAGTTGTGGAATAGAGAATACATCGTCATAAGTGTTTATAGGACATTTGAAAAAAGTAAGCCACTAATTGAGTCCTGAGAACCTTCCAGTGTCAGAAAAGCAGTCATGGCACGGGCCACCTTCCCTGAGCAGAAGCCCGTAAAGGCAGGGAATATAGAGGACAACCGAGTGGATATTGAAGGCCCCTTCCCAGGAAAGTGGGGCGGGGGAGAGACGGCTCTGCGGTTCAGGGAGAATGCAGGAGACATGGTCAGCACTGGCCTTGGACACACACCCAAAACCAAAATGCTTTTAGTGTTTGACACATTTTTCCAAGAAACCAGCTCAGCCTTTACCTCTCAAAGTCAAAGGCGGGAAAGTGAAGCCAGCCTCTGATAAGGACAGTGAGGGGTAGTGAGTACCTGGGAAGGGCTGGACAGTGAGCTGGTGGGCGGGGCGCCCGGCGTGCCTGGTGCGGGGACAGCTGTTGACGTAGGCAGGCCTCTGCGGCAGAGCCTGAGGAGAGGCGGGCAGACAGGCCTCCTCGGTGTTCAGAGAGCGCTTATGGACTTTGAGAGGATGTGGAGTGCTCAGACTGCATGAGATAAGGCTTCTGAAAAAGCCCGGCAACCTGAGTGGACCCGGTACTTAAATACGGGATAGATTTATTGTCAAAGCCGTACTTTTGAGACCAGCAGGCATCTCTGTGGCGAGCTGTTTCATTACCCCACATGCTCTCGCTCCAGAGAGAAGCAGAGAACCTGGCATCCGTCCCATTCCGGGCTGAGGTCCTGTCGGCCTGACCCAGCCTCGGCTGCCTGTGACTTCCGTCCCTCTGTCCTGCTCGGTCCATTCCTCTGCCATTGCAAAATACCTGAGACTGAGTAATGCATAAATAATAGAAACGTGTCGCTCGTAGTTTTAGAGGCTGGAAGGGAACTGAGCTAGCAGAACTGAGTATGTAGGCCCTCACTTGTCCGAGGCTTCACCCTGAATAAAGCGGCGATGAAGGCGGCTCCCTGGGTGCCTGGCCTGGCTCACCTCCCGCCCACCTGCACAGGAATTTATGGCTGTGACTGCAGGGCCCTGTGCTAAAAGCTTCATTTCAGGTGGGCTGGAGCTCCAGCACCTGGGCAGTGACAGTGGCAGTGCACTCCCGAGTGGGAGTGTAGTGACTCAGAAGACCCTCTGTCCTTGGCAGGGTGGATCTCGGGCCCTCAGTCCTGGCAGGTCTTTGTGCTCTGTCCCATGGAGAGCCGGCCTCCTAGGGCAGAGCCGCTGCTGCCCTGATTCATGCACCGGCCCCACTCGTCCCCTCGGCGTCCTGCCTGCTGGGTCACCGAACGGGCCTCGACCCAGCGTGTCCTCCTCTGTCTCACTGGTTGTGTGGCACTGCCGAGGGGCCGCTGCGGGTTAATGGTGTTGTACAGTTTGCATTCTATCCGGTGTTCCTCTGAAGCAGCAAATGTCATGAAATGCCAAGGAAGAAATCAATCGTCTCCCACTTTACCGTTTCAAGATGTTTTAAAGACAAAATTGGGTCCGTCGAAAGCTATCTTCAGAGTGGATGTTGTGCCTTCCTGGGGTGGTTGTGTCTCAGTGTGGCTGGCCTGCCGTGCGGTGGAGCGCCGGGCTCATGTGGCTGTGCGTGTGGGGTCTGCGTGGCCCCGTGGTGCATTCGCCACTTGACTGTTCTTGAAGAGGACTCGTGGGGGCCCCGCCCCCGCCGTGTTCCGGTGACATCGTGAAGCTCCCCGGGAGGAGGAGGCTGTGCTCTGTCAGGGCACTAGCGGGTCGGGGAGGGCTGTGTGCACAGTGTGCAGGGAGCCCTGGTCTTTCACAGGCGGCAGCAAGATGACGGACAGGGTCACACGGGGCCTGTGTGGGTCGGGGCTGGTGTCAGGGCTGGGAGGAGGACTCTCCTGGGGCTGAGGGTGAGCCGGCTGCCGTGTCGGGGCACAGCGGGGTAACAGCCCTTTCCACACTCATCTGCCTGGACAGAGTAGACCCCACCCCCAGCAGGCTGGCTCCCTGGGCCTCTTTCCACCTCCGGGGCTGCTGCCCACCCAGGGCCACTCAGGGGGGCGAGGAGGGAGCAGGGGCTGGAGGCTGAGGAGCCGTGGCCTCTGCGGAACAAGGGGCGCAGGGCGGCTGCTGAGGGGCCGTGTGGCCAGAGGGCTTTGGGCCACTACCTGTGAGGCCACAGGGAGGGGGCTCGAGGAGATTGCAGCTGCCTAGTGTGGCCTTGGGATGAGGCAGGCAGCCCGGGGGTGTGGGCGACAGGGGACCCAGAGGTGGGGGGCGGTGGCTGCAGGCTGAAGGGGCAGGCTGTGTGGCTTTGAGGGTGGCTGTTCCTTGGCACCGTGCGGGGCCCTGAGGGTCTGGAGTACTTGGGGTCGGATGTGGTCGCGTCAGGAGAGCGGCGTGTAGGACACCAGCGTGGCCATGCCGGGAGGACGGGTGAGGAGAGAGGCTTGGGGACAGAGCCGGGTGAGCAGCACCTTCAGGAATCGGAGCGGGCAGCAGCAGGGTGCGGGGAGGAAAGGCGGGGCCTCGGCCAGCTGGGGAGAGGACTGGCACATCAGCGGAGGGCCGAAGGGGCTGGGAGCGTGGGCGCTGCAGGGAGCGGGTGTGGGAACCAGGGCTAGGCGTGGGAACTGCCTCGGCCCGAGGCTGACCTGCAGCCCTTCCTGAGACCAGACTCAGCCCGGCTTGCAGCTTCGGAGGGGTGCACGGGCCCTCCGCGGGGGTGGGGTGTGGCCATGAGTCCTGGCGTCTGCCGCAGGGATGAGGAGTGCCTGTTGGGGTTCTCAAGTGTGCTCTGGGTGTGTCTGGTGGGGGTTGGAGGTGTGACCGGGGAGCCCCTGGCCCCTCGGCCTCCCCTCTGTTGCCGCCCGTGCTTCGCTTCCTGGCTGCCGTGAACCGAGCAGCTTTGCGTTGCTGTACCCTGCTGCCTTGATTCTCATTCTTTGGAACCAACCACCCACGGCCTGGGTCTCATGAAACTGCGCACCAGATTAGACCTCTCCTCCCTGAAGTTGGGCTCACAGGTACCATGTTCCAGCGACGGACAGTGACTCATGCAGTGGAAGGGCTTCTCTGAGACACCCGGCAGCCAGGACGAGCAGGGAGCCCCCCAGGCCGAGCGCGCTCTGCTTTGCAGGTACACACGAGCAGCGGCGGTCACTTGCTCCTCCCACCTGGAGGAAGGGCTCCTTGGGAAGCAGTGCCCCTCGCCACGGCAACAGCAGCAGGGCGGGAAGGTGTGCAGGGTCCCCACTTCTGAGGGGAGCAGCCTGTAGGCTGCAAAATTTAATAGCAACTTTCTCATCAGAATAAATGATTAAAGGTTGAAGATGAGGCATGAGGCAAGATGAAAGGAGTGACATGGTCGGCAAAGGCCCCGGGGGGCTGACCAGGATCTGAGGTCCAGGGAGAGTAATGAGCCCTTTTCTTCTGGGGCTCAGTTACAGCAAGAGAAATGTAGGCTGTACCAGAGCAGCTTCCTGGGGCCAGGGCCTGTGGTGCTAGGGCGCCCTGCTGGCCTGTGGGGCTGGTGGGGAGCTGGAGAGCAGTCCTGCTGCGGCTCAGCGGGCCCAGAGCCGAAGGCGGGAGCACCTGCCCCAGCTAGCGCCCAGAGGTCAGGGGTGACGTGAGCTGGGCTTTGCTGAGCAGCAGCGGGTGCAGCTGGCAGAGCAGGGGCTCACAGTATCCAGAGGAGGAGGCAGGATGTTCTCAGGACGGCTGGGCCTTTTCTGGCAGGAAGAACCTGGGCCTGATGCCCCTCGCTGCCACCCCGAGCCCCACTCTGGGAAGGAGCCTGGAGACGCGCTTCCTTCTCCTGGCTGAATTCACCCTGAGCAAGTGCACCCCATGTGGGGCCCGTGCGGGTGCTCCGCCTGAGCAGGGCTGGGACGAGTGGCTGCACAGTCTTGCAGCTGGCAGCAGGCCTTGCACGGCTCCCTGGTTCCCCTGCTCCCCAGTGTGGCACCAGCCCACAGTTAGCTCAGGCCTTCACGGGCGGCGAGAGGAGCGGCCTGCAGCTTTCTGTCCTGGAAGTAGGAGTAGAGGCCCCAGCAGCACCAGTGCTCCACGCTCTGGGGCCCAGGAACATGGTGTAGAGCTCACTCCCAGCAAGGCCAGCAATGCATGCATGTGTGCCTAAAGCATGTGCTTGGATGCATGCGTGCACACAAGTCTTACACACAGCACACATGGGCACCCAACCCACACAGACCCAGCACACAGGGATGCCCAGAACACCCGTGCACCCAGTACACACTCATGCGTACATGTGGACATGCACACATCCACACCCTATAACCTCTTAGGAAACACGAGGGGAATAATTGGCTCATTTTCTTTCTTTTTTTTAATCACTGGAAAACAAACCCTTCCTTTTTTTTGCAAATGGGGAATTCTTACTTAAATAGTCATAAAGAAAACTGCTTTGCCTCTTCGAGATGTATTTGGATTTCTTCTGCCGTGATGACCCCTGTGCTTTGATTATTGCAAGGGAAGTCTGCATCTGCGTGGCGTCTGCCTTTCACACGCAGCCCCTGCTCCCTGTCTGGAGGGCAGCGGCCCACGGTCCCTCAGCGGCATGATGTTCAGTAGCAGTGGCCGAGCGCTTCCCAAGCGTCGGGGTCACTGGGTCCATAGAGAGGGGACCATCCACGGACAGGGATCTGGGTGCCTGCTGTCAAGGGGAGCACCTGGCGATCATTTTCTTGGGGGCGTAGGGCCTTCACCTTTGCCCCAGTCCACCTCCCCCCATCAGGGCTCAGGCCCCACCCCACCCAGCCACCTTCCCTGCACGCCATGTCCTGTCCTCATCACTTCCTGGGGGTCGTCCCCTTGGTAGCAGTTCACCAAGTGGCTGGGGCAGGAAGGTGTTGCTGGCCCCAGCCCGGCCTGACCCAGCCCAGCGCCGCCCTGGGCTCCCGCCCGGCCTGCCCTTCGCAGTAAGGCTGCCTCTGTGCTCCTGCACGGCCGTCTTCCGGGAGAGGTTCCAGTTCTGCTGCGGTCACCTTCCCTGCAAGAACCGAGCTCAGAGGGCAGTTCTTGGAGACAGAAATGGAAGTCTTCGCAAGGCTGCGGAAAATCGATTTTCGTCCCATGACTGTGCTCAGACATACCTATATATTTTATTAAATCATCCCTCTCTGCGAGGGATTTCACTTTCTCCAGGGCAAGCAGCTGGAACCTCAGCCTGTGCGGCCTGGGGCCGCGGCTGGCGTGTTAATAGTCACCTCAGGCACGTGCCTCGGAGAGGCTGCTCTTTGCTCTGGGTTCAAGGCTGTCAGGCGTCTGCCCTCCGAAGGCCGTTGGAATGCGCGGTCCTTTGCAGTGTGTGGGACTCGGATGAAGAATGGTGACTGCCACCCGAGCAGAGCCGAAGCCGTCTGTGTGCAGAGTGCGCCGCGCGTGCACACTGGGCCCCGAACCCGCTCACCTGTGGTCCAGCCTTGCGGGGCATTCTTTGTCTCTTACTTCGAAACTATAGCACAGTAAATACTGGCACCTCCTGGGTACTGATTCTCCAACCTCTTGGAGCTGCTGGGCCCTGTCCCTGAGCGGTCCCCGCATGTTTCCTGAGAACCATGTCATTACGATTTTGCGTGGATGGTCGCCCACCTTAGGAGACTGTGCGGCATTGTTCTGTGTCCTGGCCGTTGCTGATTGGACTGAGATCCGAGGTCTTTGGGATCGTTGCCTGCTAATCTACAGCTTCCCCACAGGCAGCATTTCCTCAGCTTCCCAGAGCAGAGCTCAGCGAGGCGGAGCCCAGGATAGGAGGGGCGGGGCCGGGCCCCTGCCCGGTGTCCTGTGCACGTGCGCTTGTGGAAGACCGCGGTTCTCCTGGCCTCTGCCCTGCTCCCCTCTGCAGACAGCCTCTTGGCCACTAAGTCACGTTTGCTTTGTGGTTTTGTGATTATCTCATTCTGAATAGCTGTTTCTGGCTATCTCAACCTTCAATGAATTTCCACAACAGGAGAGGGGCAGGGACCCTGGCACACACTGTGGGCACAACTGTGTCCCTGCTCAGCCCCTGCTGAACCGCTGTGGCCTCAGCGTGGCTGTGGGCTCGGGTCATGCCAAGGCACTGGGGTCCGTGTTGTGGTGCCCTCCTTGCGTGCTCGAGTGTCCACGGCCGTGGCCATTCACCCCTGATGCCTGCAGTGCTCACTCATCATCCCTGGCAGCTGGGCGGGGGGCAGTGTGTCCTTGGAACATTGGGCATCTGTGTCTGCCTAGAGCTGGCCCTCCCGACACTCCCGGGACAGTCACTGTGGGCTGCCCTGCCCCAGGCCCTCCTCTGTTCCGCTGACGGGTGGGGGGAGGGGCTGGCCCTGGTAGCCTCGTGCTTGCTCCTCCTTCGTGAGACACAGCCTGGGCCCTTGGAGGGGAGGCGTCCTGGAGGGACGGGCTGGTGCAGTCTGTCCCAGAGCTCGGTCCCCAGGCAGGCGTGGAGGTCAAGGCTGATGGCCTGGGGTTTGGAGGCCACTGCTCTGCTCTCTCTCGGTCTCTGCCGCTGCCTCAGAGGGCCAGGCTGCCCCCTCCCTTCCAGTCCTTACTTGCCACCGTTAGGTGCCCTCCACCCTCCATACTGTCTCCAGCCCCTGCTCTGAGGTACTGTGGCCATGGGGCTCCATCTTGACTGCGCACCGGGGTCCCACAGCCTGGAAGCGCATTTTCCATCTCTGTGGCTTCTCCGCAGTGCAGGCTTCTGCTGTAACGCCCTCCGCTTTGCCGTTTGCCTGTTGGATAGGGCAGGGGCGTCCCCTCATTTCTGTCTCTGGGCCCCTCTGTGTTGTTCCACTGTTCAGCGCAGGGCGCAGGACGAACGGGAGTGCTCAAAGCCCTGATCGCAGGTCTGACTCCGCCGGCCAGGGCTCTGCACTGCCCCAGCTCCTGGGTCATGGGGGAAGTGCGGGCAGACACCGCTGGACTCCTCTGCTTCTGGTTCTGAGGATCCGAGTGCACAGTGGGCTGTGCCTGGAAGGTCTGGCTAGCACCCCGCACAGCCCAGGAGGGAGGGCCATATCTGAAGCAGGGTGGATTCCGGTTCTAGAAATGCAGAAGGCCGGATCTGCCCTGTCTGCCTGCAGGAACCAAGCGCCCCAGCCCTTGGTAGTGGACCCCACGCCATCTGCTTACTCCCGGTGGCACTGAGGCGTGCAGGGCAGGTGGGGACCGCCGACGGAAGTGAGTTCTGCTGCACAGGGCTCGGGAGAGCGTGAGCAGGGGAGCGCTGGCATCAGGGTGCGCGGTGATGGTGTCTGCAGCCTGAGATTGCGATTCAGCTGTGGCGAGGGTTTGGGATGTGCGCTGAGTTAATTCAGGGACTTCAGCCCAATTTGTATACAAATTTGGGTCAAGGTGGCTGCCGCGGACTTGGAAAACTATGTGTGTTCCTGAGATGTGAAGAAAACGGATGCCAGGAACGGAGATTGGTGCGTCTTGGTGGTGTCTAAAACCGAGACCCTGAGTACTTCGTGAAGCATCTCCATGCATTCGTGCAAAACAGGGGGCGAGCACAAGCCGCAGGTTAGGTCAGTCAGCCGTGCCACTCGCATGGCGCACAGGGACTTGGGATCGCAGTCGAAGGGGAGCTGATGACTTGGAGCTGAAGTTTCAAAGCAGAATCATAAAAGCCTAGTGTCTAAGAGAAGCCACACCCCGTGTGGAGCACAGTAGCATTTTAAATAGGCCTGGGGTGGGGCCTCGTGGCCCCCGAGTATGGCTGCTGCTGAGGTGGCCATGCCCGTGTGATGGGGTGGCCTGGGGTCCTGGTGTTCTTCTGTACTGTGGGTTCTTCTGAGAGTCAGGCACAGTTGTGCACCGCCTTAGCAATGGGAACGCGTTCTGAGACCCCTGATCGGCCACTCTGTCATCGCATGAACTTCAGAGTGTATCGGACACACCGACTGCTGTGACGTCGCTAGGTGACGCTGTCTTGGGAGGCCGCCGTTCCGCCGTTCCCTCACTGACCGATGTACAGCTGTGCAAGCAGCTGTGGTCACCGCCCCGGCAGTGTCAGGGTTCCATGGGGAAGCTTCTCAGGACTCTGCTCTGTGTCTCTGGGAGCGGTGCAGGCCCCTTCGGCTGTGTCTCACTGCCGGCCCTTGGGCCTCTGTCTGGCCTCCATGCTTACTGGCTGGCAGCTGCCAGGAGGGCAGCAGGGGCCTCGACAGCGCCCCCTGGGGTGTGTCCTGTGCCTCACCTGTGTCGGCCCTGTGGGTGACCACGTCCCTTAATGAGCACAGCCTATGTATCTGTACAGGCCGCAGTGTCCTTCCTGGGGTCTCACACTGGGCACCCTCTCTTTCATGAGGAGTCTCTCTCGCCTGGGAGGGTTGGCGTCTCTGCTATGGATGTGGCCTCCTTCCGCGGGCCCAGGCCAGCTGTTCTGGGTGTCCAGTGACCTTCATCAGAAGGAACCGCCTGCGGGGGGCTCAGGGGCAGCCTCAAGCTGGGGTTCCCCAGCATCTCTCTCCTTTGCTCATTTCTGCCTGTGAATTAATCTTGCCATTAAAGAAAAAATTACACCCACCATTCAAATCATTAATTGAAAGGCCCTTATTATCTCATTAATGGTGTTTGATATCTAAGGCAGATAAACTCAGGGAAGCTCATCTGTTCAGTCCCCGAAGAAATGTAATTACAGCTTGGGCTTTATGAAAATGCCCCGTCTCGGCTGCCACATGTCCCACGTTGCAGCCTCTCGTGGACACCCAAATGAGTCTAGCAGGGAGATGAAAGGACCCTGGCCTGAAAGAAGAGCACGGTGGGCTGGGGCACTGGCCGCCCTGGCGCTTTCTCCCGGCTGCAGGTGCAGACAGCCCTGGTCAGCTCACAGGCACTGACATCGAGGCTGAGGAGGAGGTGCCTGAGCTCTGTGTGAACCTTGGGGGAAGAGGGCAGGAAGGGGCAGGTTGCCCGGGAACTCTGTCTCTCGGAAGCCAGCCACACTGGCTTCGTTAGCAAGTGCCGGGTTTGCTTGTGGCGAGCACCCTGTGCCGTGCTGCCTGTCCTTTACTCTGTTTAACTCATTCCCCCAGGCTTCTGACAGATCGGTCCAGCACCCCACACCCAGGAGGGGGCACGGAGGGGAGCCGTGCAGGGTGGGACCAGCTTCTTCCAGGACTTGGTTCATTGCAGCCGGGCCGCGCCTCCCATCCCCACAACGGGCCACCTAAGCCAGGCTGCTGCACACGTGGCCAGGTCCAGGCCCAGACCTCAGCCAGAGAGGCGGAGCCTGTGATTCTGCTGCTGCGACCCTGAGCCAGTGACGTAGGAATCATCCCACACCCTCCCCAAGGCTGCCAGCACTGTGTGAGCCGGGCCTGCCCAGGCTGCGTAGCTGACAGCCGGGTTCTGGGAGAGCCGGTGCTGAGGTGGGAGGCGGCAGGCTGATCTTGCCGGGCCTGGGAGCCACACGGAGGAGGTGGGGGACAGCTGTGGTGACACTGGCCGGGGCTCTGGTCCCTGCGGAGATAGACCAGGTTGGGTGGGCCTCCGCAGGTGCCGCGGGAGTGGCAGGGCAGGCATAGCTGGAGGCCTCAGGTGAGGTGCATGTGACTGATGTGGGGGATTTGCTTTCAGAGGTTTTCCCTGCGACCCCCCTGCTGGCCCGCTCTGGGCTCTGTACTGCCCTTGCCCTGGCTGAGAAGCTTGGCCGCAGGGCAACTTCGGAAGGTGGCGCTCATTGCCCTCGTGAGGGCAGCGGGAAGCTCGTCAGCTCTGCAGTCGGCGAGGGGCCCCGAGGCCGAATGACTGGTCAGGCTGAGGACCGGGTGGGGGTGGGGCCCAGTGCCCTCCTAGGGCTTCCCGTGGCCTCTCAGCCCCATTCCCTGGACCCACGCCCTGTGGTGGGTTTGGGCGCTCAGCGTAGCTCCTGTCTTCCCTGCCACATTGAGGGCCCCTGCAGCTTGGGTTGCATTGCCTGTCGTGCCCAGCTCAGGCTTTCACCAACAGTGTGGACACTGGGGAAAATCCACACCTAGGTTGTCCGTAGTTTGCCTTTCAAATAATAAGGTGAATCTGCAGGCGTTGTCCAGCCTCGTGCAGGCTTCTTTGAGTGGCGGGAGAAACCTGGACACCAGGCTGTAAGCACAGGGGTGGGACCTGAGCCCAGGACCCTGCCTGTGGGACTCTGAGCCCCTTCCGCCCCGTCCTGCACACGCCCAGCCGCAGCACCGGGCTCGGGAGGATGGCTGTGGAGGCTGTGCCCAGCACCTGCACACTTCAGCCTCACCAGGGGGGTCACCGAGACCACACCAGTGTGACACGCAGAGCACAGCGCTTTTATCAGTGTCCCATGCATGCGCCTGTCCCGTGGCCTGTGCCTGAGCACGAGGTAAGTGTGCACTGCCACCCCGTGCCGGCCCGTCAGAGAAGACCAAGGGAAGTGCAGGTGCTCCGGAAGTCCTCCCCAGGTGGCCGCATCAGCCACTTCCCATCCATAAATCCCCCGATCTGCTCGACATGTTCATTTTGGTACCCTAATTAGTTTGAGGATTTTCAGGGCAAACATGACAGGATTTCTCAATTCAACTTTAGGGTGTTTGTTTTTTGAGATAAAGCACACAGACAAAGTTGCATTGATCTTTTAATTCCTCCTGTGAAGAAAAAATATTTGCTCTTCACGTATTTAGTGTGTCTGGTTCTCTGTGGATGGCGGGGGCCAAGTGCCATCAGGCGGGACCCAGGCCGTGGGCTGGCCCTGCCTGCTGGGCCTCAGTCCTCCTCACTGCCCCTCAGCAAGGCAGTGGGGACCCCCACCATGCTCAGTCTCCCCTCCACCAGGCGGCTTTCTCAGCGCTCCCTGATGGGGGTGAAATGTCACGCCCACGATGTGTGCTCTGTGCCCTCAGCACCCTGATGTGGGGCTCCGCCTCCCTTGCTGGCTTCTCTGCGGCAGCTGCCATGGGGCCGGTGAACCAAGGTCATAGCCCTGATGAGCAGACTGGGGAGGGGCTGGGACAGTGCATCTCAGCAGTGCCTCTGGGCTGCGCACCTTGGGGACGCGTGAGGCAGTCACAGACCTGTGCCGAAATGCAGCAGGCGAGAGGAGTGCGGGTCCTGGCTGTGGTGGCCCTGGCTCTGTAGAGGGACTGACCGTGCCTGCCCCCCGCCTGGGCATGGTCCCATGGCTGCCCCCTGGCGCTGGTCTGGCTGGTTTCTTCCCTGGCGTGGCGTCTCTGTCTGATGGACGTGTTGGTACATCTGCTCTGTGGACCACTGTCCGCAGCATTGCGTCAGTCACGTTAGCGTGCCTGGGGTGCTGTGGGGAGCCATAGTACTGGCGCGAGATGTTGAAGGCGTGACACGGCCTCTTGCTCTGTCCAGGAAGAGTTGCCAGGAGTCACAACTGGTTTCCCGTGCTCTTTCTGTGCATTCAGCCAGGGACACACAGTCCGGCCCTGAGGTGCACTTGGCCCTGGACAAGCAGCAGAGGCCGTGGAGAGTGGAACTGGGCTCCTGGGGCTGAGCTTCCCTGGCCGTGGCCCCTGCCTGTCCACTTGGTGCTCCCCTGCCCCGAGGTTAGGAGGTGGGTTGGCAGGTGGCTCATCTCTGCACCCCTGTTGCCATGTGTCTTGTCCAGCAGCTCCAGCAGATGCAGTGTCTGATGGGTGGTGCCTTCCTGCTGTGTCTTCACTTGGTGGAAGGTGAGGGGTCTCAGGGCTTCTTCACAGGGGCACAGATGCCTCCCGTGAGCCTCACGACCTCAGTGTCCCCCATGCCATGATCTGGGGAGTTAGGGTGCAGCAAATGGATATAGGGACACAGCATTCAGACACGGTGCTGGCCTTTTCACGAGGCCTATGGCATGGCACAGCCGGCCCTGTGTCACAGGCAGCCCACTTGGTGGCCCAGCTGGTTATACCCTTTGGCTTGACTGAGGTCCTTGTGAGCCCCACATCAAGCCTTTGGTAGAAGTTGATGTAGCGCGTGCTGCTGCTTTAGGACCCAGGGTCTCTGCGGGCTGATCTTCTGTCATTGTGTCCAGGCACCTTTGCCAAAGCAAGTCCCTCGGAGAACAGAAGCAGCAGGAGCTGTAGATGCAGGTGTGCTCTCATCACCACAGGCCCGGCTTGGGGTGGGCACCTCAAGCCACACCAGGGTCTGGCAGAATGCCTTGGTTCGCTGGGCCTGGGACCTACAGCGCCAGGGTCAGAGTGGCCCCTGCAAGCCCCTCTTGCATGAGGGGTGCAGGTTGGAGTCCCCCCGGTGGGGCCTCCCTGGTCTGCAGGACTCCGGCAGTGCTGTCCGCGGCCCCCACGCCGCCCTGCCTTCCCAGCATGCACATTTGTATTCAGGACTTGCTGCAAAAACCCATTCTCAGTGCTGTGTTTTATGTCCCCAAATAATCCCATCGTAATAAACCTAATTCCTGCCGGTACATGAAAACCAGCCCGTGAACCTGTCACAGCATCAAATGATATGACATCTCCTTTCACATTATCACTCTTGATTGGAATCTCACTCCTAAATACCAATGTGTGATTCTGTCTGCACTCCCTGCCACATTAACATCTTCTATAATCATTATCTGATGACACTCTGTCACTCTGGAGATGGGTCTCTGGGAACGGCAGTGCCGCCCAGAATGAAGCCCAGCCGTTTCCACAGCAGTTGCTCCTCCCCAAGAGCAGTGGACACAGTTGTGAGCAGAAATGGTGCGGTGTGTATTTAGAAACCAGTCAGAATGGTCCCGGTGCTCTGCTCAGAACAGGTGCACTGCGGCTGTCCGTTCTTCCTGGGCTCTCAGCATGCTCCCCTTGTTTTCAGATCCGGTCAGCTGGGAAGGGGCTGTGTGCAGAGCCTGTCTTGGGAGCCAGGGCTTCCTCACCCAGAAGGTGCCTCTCTCGGGGAGGGCACCTGCCCCGGCCTTGCCCCTTCTGTAGGCCCCGCAGTCTGTGTGTGGTGCTGTGACCCAGGGAGGTGGTCCTGGGGCTTCTGAGTGCTTGTGTGGCCTCCACAGCCCTGTGAAGGGCTGTCCGTGCTGGCGAGGCCTGTGATGTGGAAACGTCGCCCCTTGCCCACAAGTGCTAGGGGGCAGGCAGCCTGGAGGAGGGGCTGGGGCCAGAGAGGGACTCTGGGCCTGCCCTGGTCCCGTGAGTGAGCTCCTGCTCCATGCCACTCTTTCTCTGTCCCCGAAGAGGAGGGACCTAACCTTGGCAATCCTGAGAGCTCCCGGGGTGGCTGGAGCATCCTTCTCCACAGAGCTCGCTGTGTTCCCGGTGTGCATATTTTCAGTCCTTCGACCAGCTCTGCCAAGGGACCTCTGTCCCGAGGTCCAAGGACAGTAACCCAGCCAGGGTGCCACAGCTGGGATGCAGGTTTGTGAGCTGAGCCAGGGCAGCCTGGCTCTCCCAGGCCCTGGGAATCCCTCCCCACATCCTGCTCGGAAGCAGTGCCCTGGTTCTGGAAGAAATGGGATCTTCCCCAAATGCGTTTTACAGTGCTTGCTTCCCTGTGTTGCTCCTGGTGATTTCCTAGGATGGAGGGAAGAAGGAAGAGGGGCAGAGGGAGGCACCCTCAGGAGGGGGCGGGAAACACCTGGGCTGATATCTTAGTTCAGAGACTACAGTTTATGTTTGAAATTCTGCAGGCTCCAGAATGGAGCTGAGCTGGGTAGTACTCTGAGTTGGACTGAAATTCTTGTTCTACCAAATGGTGATCTGGCGCAGAACGTGTTCTTCTGCTGTATCCGTTTCCCCAGGAACAGCGCTAAGGGAACACAAGCAGCACCAGCCTCCTCCACGCTCAACCCTCTGCCAGGTGGGGAGGCTGTCCCTGTGTCCCACCAGGTGGCCCCTGTGGCCTCAGGAGGAGGCTGGCTGGGCACCAGGCTCCCGGTGGGAGACTCAGAGCCATGGGGCGGCCTTGAGTCCATCTGAAAGCTGTTTACTTTATCACCCACCCAGCTGTAATCCAGCTGTCTACCTGCCAAGCCACCCCGTCTACCTACTTACCTCCCCACCCATGCACCCACCCCACTCACCCACCCATCCACCCACACATCCACCCACCTACCCACTTACCTAGCCACACACCTCTCTGTGAACTCACCAATCTACTTGTTCACCCACCCTCCAGCCATCTATACACCCACACATCCACCCATCTGTCCACCTGCTTACCCTCCTACCCACCCACCTATTTATGCAGCCCACCCGCCCATCTACCTACTTCCCCACCCATCCATGCACTCACTAATCTGCCTTCACCCAGTCCACCCATCCATCCATCTAGTCATGTACGTACCCACCTGTCCTCTGTCCCATCCACTCACCTGCCCACCATCAGCCCATCATCTACCTATTCATCTGCCAAGTCTCACCCCTCATGCTCCTGGTCAACCCTCCCCACCGCCCATCTGTCACTTGCGTGGACACCACTCTGTGGCCTTCAGCCAGGCCCTGAGTCTGGTGGTGAGGTCCTTGTGCTGGTGCAGAGCCTCCCCCCACCCCCAGATCCCCATAGGTGGGTACTGGGAATGGTGCAGCCCTTCCCAACCCCTGGCCTTGAGAGGACCTTGGCTCCTTAGAAACCCTGGCTCTGTCTCCTGTCAGGGAGCTGTTCAGGTGGGTAGGAGCCCAGGACCACTGCTGCCCTGCCCCTCCTCCTCTGAGCCTTGAGCTCCATCTCCCTGGAGCAGACAGGGAGGTCTCCAAGTTGATGGAGGCCTGAAAGCAACTTTTGCCCTTCTAAGTCCATAAATCTTGGGCCTGAGGTACTTGGCAGTGACCCTTTAACTTTCCTGAAAACAAAGGGAAAGTGTCTTAACAGGAGAGGATTTACAGCCCAGGTTTTACTGGAATCGGGAGGTAAAAAGCCCTGCAGTAGAGGCTAGTTAATTAGTTTTGAACGGCTTCCAGGAATAAGCTTGCATGTTAAATATCATCATCCCATGCAGTTGTCCACACCGTCAGTGGAATGATCGTCCACCTGGAGTGACATTTGCAGAGTCCCCTGGGACTGTGCTCTGTGGTAGCACCTGGTGCAGTGTGGGCCAGCTGAGTTGTTGAGGCAGGAATCCTTGGTCCCTGTCCAGCGTCGAAGGAGGAAGTGTGGGAGGCCTGGGGACAAGGGTCCGGAATGTCCCCCACCCTCTCAGAGACAGGGGAGGCTGTAAATGCATGGGAATGCCCTGTGCACGCCCAGCCTGCCCTCTCCCAACTCCGGATTCTGCACCATGCCTCCCTGGCCATGCCAGTGGCCGGTGCCTGGAAACATTGAATCGACCCTTCATTTGGTGACTTGCAGAGCTCCTCGCTTAGGATTCCTGGGTAGATGTATCTTGTGCTTGAAGAGCTAGGAGGCCAAATGCTTCCCAAATGTGAGGTTAGGATGCTCCAGATTATTACTGCCTTTGGCTTCTTTAGGAAAATATCCTAAGGCCCAGCATCCTGCACCCGCCTACTGAGCCAGAATTCCCTTCCGCACTCCCATAGCTGTCAGAGCCATGGCATACGCTGCCCAGGGCCCTCCTGGATCTGCACATTTCCAGTGAGCTGTGCCATGGCCTTGCCTTCCCACGCTCCCCTTAGAGGCTGTGTTGAGTGTGGCTGGAGGGCCCATCTTCACAGCGGAAGGGAGCCTTCAGCGCTTTTCTGCCCCAGGACCCACCAGCCACACCTCTGGTGCGGGGTCTCCCAACCCTCAGAACAAGATGGCAGCTAGGAGGCCTGGTGCTGTCACCCCAAGGTCCTAGGAGGTCCCTCTAAAGAGGAGCAAGGGCTTCAGCTTGGCCCAGGCAGGTTCCTGACATATTGTTGCAGAAAAGCATGTCAGAGCTCATGAGGAGAGACGCAGGCTGGTTTACTGGGCAGAGGTAGAGGGAACAGGAGGGAACTTGGGCCTGGGTTGCTACAGAGGGTGCAGCTCTGCGGAGGATGAGACGGCTCCTAACAACGGAAGCAGGCCAGGTTTACGTGGCTGCTGAGGGGTGTGTGTGTGTGGGGTCTGCTGAACACCATCTCCCTTCTGGTTCTGCAAGGCGGCTCCGGAGCATCCGAGAGGTCCTTGCCATGGAGGGCCACCTGGACTCCAGGAGATGATTGCTTCTGCGGGGCAGCCCCAGTTTTACAAGGCTCAGCTGGAATCCACGGTGACCATAGCTTTCGGGCAGAAACTGGAGACGTCTGGGTGCTCGTCGCAGTCAGGGTCCCTGTGACTCTCCCATCTCAGTGCCCTCGGTCTTGAAGGAAGAGGCGACAGATTAATGTAAATTCGGGCTCACTGACCTTGTACTGCCAGTTGTAGGCAGAGACTCCTGTGTGATTAACACGCCTCTGTGCAAGCCAAGTAGGGTCTGACCCAGAATTTTAAGGTAATACAGGAGACAGATGCCAAATGAAGGACAAGCTTTATTCTGCTTTCAGTTACCTGTTAGGCGTCTGTGGGCCCAAGTGAGGAGCTTTTTTTGGTTGGTTGTTTTTTTGAGGCAAAGGCAACCTTTAAGTGCGCAAATGCAACCTTTAAGTCCACAACTGCCTTAGAAGAACACACCAGTCATACTTGTAGTGAGTAACAGATTAGGACCCAGCGGTGCTCTGCCCTCTGTGCCTTGGGGTTGATTCTCTCGTGATGTCTCCTGCCAGTACCTGCCTTGAGCCAGCATCCTCACTGACCTGTGTCCTCAGAGCCGCCCCCCAGCTGGGTCACCTATGCAGATGGCACATCCCGCCTGGTGTGCAGACACGCGTGACCCACACCCCCGTGGGGCTCACTCAGAGCCACACTTGCGGCTGTAGGTGTTGCCATCGTTCATTTGCCATGGAGGGACAGGGCCTGCCTGTGACAGCACTGCCGGCTGAGATGCTGGGTCTTGGGTCCGAGCCACATAGCTGGTGACTGTTCACAATGACCCCACTCCTGGTAGCAAACATCAGTAAGAATGTAGTGTGTGCCCGCCAGTGTGATGCATGTGCATATGACCTCATTCTCACAGGAACACCACACGGGTGGCGCTATAGTGGCACCTGTGTCCAGTTGGGGCAGGCAGAAACCAGTAGCTGGTGGTGTGGCCTGGCTAAGCTCATTCAATGAGGTGGCGCTGTCCTGCAGCCCATGCCCCATGCTCTGGCAGGCTGGTGAGGGCTCGTCCCTGTGCTGAGAGGTCCACCATGGTGCTGTGTGCCCAGATGCCCATGGTGCCTGCTCCTAGGGAGGGCCCAGCCCAGGTGGTGTTCAGGGAGACAGGGTGGCCATTCTAGAAGGAGGACCCTGTGGGGAGGTCCCTGGCCAGTCTCAGCCGTGTCCCAACGGCTTTGGGCCTCCGTGAGAGCAGCTGCCTTGCTGGCTTCTCCTTGAACCCAAGGTCACAGGAGCACTGTCCCAGGGAAAGGCAACCAGAAAAGGCGCAGCCAGACTTGGGGGAAGGCCACAAGGGGGATGCATTTGGCAGGTGATGAAGAAGGGGTGGTTATTTCTTTGGGAGTTTTGATGTTTATATCATTCGCTGGCTTTTAAATTTTGCAATTTGTTCTACTTTCCTTGTTTTTCTAAGTGAACATTGTCTTGTATTCATGTTTTATGTTCTTTTTCTTTCTTAAAGAAAGGCTTAAGGAAGGCAAAGCCTTCAGGGCCACACCCCAAGTCCACAGCGGCCCACTTGCGGGTACACAACCGCATCTCCCCCTTGGGAAGGGCTGCTGGAGGCCAAGAGCTCCAGGGGTGCAGGGAAAGCCTCGAGGGCAGGGTGCTTTCTGGAGCCTACTCTCCTATTACTGACTCTGGGTAACCACGCTAGTCCATGGGGTGGGATAGCAAGAAGGATTGATTAACTCTCCTTCCTAGCACATCCCTGCAATCAAGTTGAAGCCTTTTGATTACAGTCACTGGATAGAACTGATGAAGACAGCATAAGCCACATTAGGAAAATCCATGAGACGCATTCCTGCAGACAGGGAGAGCGCCAGGGCTCCGGGCCAGGCAGGACCGTGTGGGAGCCCTCACCTGTGATGTCCTCCTGCCCCTGTGCCTCGGGCACCCACACCTGCCTCTCGTTCACAGATAATCAAACCAGATTACCTTGCAGGTGGGGCTGCAGCAACTGACTTAGACCACACTGCAGAGCAGGAAGCAAGGTGCTTCTTTGGATACACGGTCTGTGGCTCAGTGGCCCGTTCAGGATCCAGCCGTGGCTCCGGAGGGCTTTGCTGACTGTGTGGGCTGGGGATGGGGTGGGCGGGTTTCCCTGGGCGGGTTTCCTGCAGACCTTGTTTCTGCTGCTGTCTGCGGCTCCCGAGGGTGGAACGTGGAGGTAAGGACTGGTGCTGAACACACGTTCATCCCTTCGTTGCTTGATGTAACATGTGCCACCACGGGCCACCAGCAGCCTGTGCAGGTGGCCCTGCCTGACAAGGTCACAGCTGCACGAGGGCTGGATGGGGGAGGGGCCGGCTGGAAACAAGGCCCAGAGTGACGAGGGGCGCAAGCCAGTTGGACGAGATGAGTTTCTGGTGAGGGGATGATGTTGCTGGGGTCAAGGCAGGTGACACCGCTCGTCATGGGAGGACGGAGTGGCACGGGGCAGCCGACCTGCTTGTACCTTAGGCAGGAGCTGCCAGTTACAAACCGTGCTGGGTGAAATGTTTCCCCCGAGGAGTCTGATTCTCAGGACTTCTCCTGTGGCTGCCATGCCTTGAGTAATGCGCTGTGAGTGTGGCTGTCCGGCCTCTGGCCTCCTACACACAGATGTGAGGACCGGGGGTTACACGCTGCTGCCCTCAGGCCCCTGGGACATGTGGTGTCCTGGCGTCCTCGCAGGCCGCACTTGCTGTGCATTTTGTCTGCTGTCTCCAAGCAGTGAGGTTTTCCTGTTAGCAGCAGCTGCCCTGCAGGGGGACGGCTGTGCTGGAGGGGACCTGCAGGATGTCTGTGGCCTGTCCGGAACACAGGGGCTGTCTGAGCAGGCACAGACAGCCAGCTCCAAGTGCAGGGAGCTGTGTATGGCCTGCCAACGCAGAAGCAACCCAGAGCCAGGGTGGCTGGAGCTGGGGCCTGGGCATGGCACTGAGGACTGGCTTGAGGGCTCAGACCCAGGCCCGCTGCAGAGGAACCCGAGCAGAGAGCAAGCCAGGACTGTGCCAGGGAAGAGGGGCCTGGATCCCAAAGCACTCTTGGGATGCGCTAGGAGACCATCAAAGCCAGGAAGGAGTGCTGCTCAGAAGAGTGAAAATCCAAGCCTTTCAACAGGACAGGGAAGCCCTGGGACCCTTTCTCCCTGTGGACACAGGACTCCATGGGAAGCACCTTCCTGCAGGTGGCCCTGCCATGGCCACCATCCTCTGCTGAAGGCCTGCCTGAAGAAGCACTCCCAAGCCAGAGACCTTTCCAGAACACCCTGGAAGAGATGTACAACAAACACCAGAGAAGGAGACCAGATGGCGCGAGAAAAGAACAGTTGGGTTAGAAAACACAAGTCTTAAAAAGGAAGGTGTTGTGAGACAGTTTGTGATCTGCTCCAGAGACAAACGCCCCCTCAGAGCAGCTCAAGGGCCTGGGTGGAATGTGGATCCCTAGTGAGCGTCCCCATGAGTACCGGGCCTGGCCTCAGGGCATGAGTGGGACCTAGGGGGCTGGGGCTGGTGGAGGAGCCCTGTCTCCCTGGATCCCTCATCTTGGGTCCCTTTGTCCCCATGTCCCTCGCTTGTCCCTCTCTCAAGATCCCTTTCCCAGGCTGTCTCTCTTGAGGTTCCTGTGCTGGGGCTTCTTCTCCCTGGCTCCCTCTTCCAGGGTCCTGTTAAGCCCAAGTATCTCTCCCTGCCCTTCTCTGGGGGTCCCTCTCCTGGGGTCCCTCTGCCAGGCCTCCACTCCCTCTGCTGGCTTCACCACCCTTGGAGGTTGTTATGGTTTATGTCTGGGTGTCCCCCCAAAGCCTCATGTGGCCATGGGACAGGCTTTTAGAGTTTGAAGGATGTGAGAACTGCACCCGCCCTGGGGTGGATGGTTTGCATATGTAAGGGAGAGGAAGAGAGTGTTTGAGGCCATTCCTGCCCCATTCCTCCCTGGTGTGTGCTTGCTGCTTTTGCTGTGTTCTGCAGACAGGAGCTGTAGCTCTCTGCCATGTGCCACTCTGCCTTGTAATCTGCCAAGTATGGACTGAAACCTCCACGAACTGTAAGTGAAATAAACCTTTCCTTCCTTAATTTTGGGCGTCAGGTATTTTGTCCCAGCAGCGAGACAAAAGTAACCAAGACAGAGGGGGTGCTGTAGGGAGCAGCACCCGGCCGGCCTCCTCAGTCTTCCTTGCCAGCCCCAGCTTCCTGTGCAGCTCCTGGTGCAGCCCTCAGCGGGAGTCTGGTCATGTCTCTCTCTGGCCAGCTGTGACTCCTGCCCACTGCTTGTCCGGTTGCCTCGGGGTGTGGGGTCATGTGGCAGTAGGGCCCCTCCTTCATGACGACAGGTTTGTCCAGTGATCTGGTAGGGTCAGACTCTGGCATGGGGCTGGGAAAGCCAAGGCTCCAGAGCCTGGGGAGGTTTGTTTGTGGCCTTTCTCGAATCTTCATGGCCTGTGATCTGCTCCGGGCCCCAGCGTGTGGCGTCCACTCATTCCCCTCGCATGGTTTCCAAAGTCCTAAAATAGGAACTTAATTAACTGTTCAGCACAATGCTGCTCAGTGTTTGTCCTGAGCTTGGCCACGCCATTCACCTCCGAAAAGCAGATGCCGCCACATACAGGGGGCTGCCCCCTCACAGACCGGGTGGCTCAGAGTAGCACCAGGGCTGTCCCTGCACCAGGTGGGTAGCATTGTAGTGGCTCAAGTCACAGAGGGGCCAGTGGGGAGGGCACGCTGACCACACTGACCAGTTCACCTCCCCTACCCTGAAGCTTGCAGGTGTCCACCCTGGGAAACAAGAGCATATAGTAGATGTCCCCCAAAGCCTATGTGGTCGTAGGTGGGCCTTTTCAGAGTGGCTAGTCATGGCTGTGTGATACTGGATTAAAGATGTGTGGTACTAAGAGAGTCCACTACTTGATTTTGTATAGTTCTGGATGTGGGTAGTGGAAAGTTGGGGGTGGTACCACCAAAAGGCTGATGGCCTGAGTGGGGTAAAAGGGACAGGAAGGCTCCATGCCTCCTGCATGCCCTGCCATGGTGTGGGCACTCCTCTGCAGTGCCCCACTACCATGCTGCCCTGCCATGGAACCAGGCAGCTATAGGCTGAAGGAAACCTCTGCAAACTGAGCCAAATAGACCTTTCCTTCCTTAACTTCAGGTGTTGGGTATTTCGTCTCAGCAACAAGAAAGTAACTGAGATAAGGAAGAAAGTCCTGGAAGAGGAGGGGCCCGGGAGCTGGGGCAGCTGAGGTCTTCCTAACAGGATCTTGAAATCTGTGTGTGGTGGGCCTCGGGGAGGATGATCTCCGAGCTGAAGGGGCTCTGCCTTTGGCCCCACCCCGACTCTGTCCCCTCAGCAGCATGAGTGTACTCCAGAGGTGGCTCGTGACAGATACCACAGGGAGCCTCCCAGCATCCAGGGAACATGGGGCCTCCGCCTGGCTCAGCTCTCCGGTCTCAGTGTTCTCCTCTGTGAGAAGGGCACAGTGCGTTTCTCTTAAGCCTGATTGAGAGTAAATGAGGTGTGGCAGGGGAAGGGCCTGGGGAGCCCTGAGCAGCCCTGGCCTGGTGCTGTTGAGAGACCCTTTTGTACGCTTTGTGGCTGCTGCTTGTGATATGCGGGGCCCTCGGGCTCTGGTCAGAGCAGGACTCTGCACTCACTGTGTCCAGATGAGCCCAGCTGTGCTCTCAGGGAGCCCCGACCAGAGCTGACCTTCCTGTCCTTGGCTGTACTGTGCAGCGAAAGGTTAATGTGAGAACGGACGGCAGGAACCACTCCGGAAGTTTATAATTTTTAAAGCGAATATTACAAGGAGCAGTACCATTTTGCTGGTGGGACTGTGAGGTCAGCTTTGCTGAAGGTCTGTGTTATGCAGTCTTGAACATCTGCTCCGTTTTGAGGAGGACCTGGCTTTTGAGGTGTGGGGTTAGGGGTGTTGGCTGCTGGCCTTGGGCTTCCTCTCCATTCTGGGGCACCTCTGGGGCGTGGTAGTCCTGAAGGTCCAATCTCCATCACTAGGATCCCCTCCTGCCCTGGGTTGATGAGGACCCACGAGCATGGGGCACGAAGCCACCACACAGCTGTCCAGGTCCTTTGACTGCAGGTGCCTGCTGAGGGAAGGAGCGGCGTCACCTCCTAGTGGCCATGTCCGCAGGCCGCGTCCCAGGGAAAGACACTGCGGCGTGGACTGGTATGCTGCTCCTGGATTGCAGGCTGTTTGGCCGGGGCCAGCCGGGGCCCCTGGGACCCAGCATCCTCACAGAGTCCTGGTGGGGATGGTGATGCAGTGCTTGGGGTGAAAGAGCTGGTGGCCGCTTGAGGATGGGAACCTCTTCCTGTCCATCGCGTCCCAGCCGCTGGTAGCTGCCAGGGAAGCCAGCTTGGGTGGGTGCTGTGTCCAGCTCGTGTTTTCAGTTCCGGAAAGCATTTTCCTCTTACAGCTCCTCTTTTGGAAAAAGCTGTGAAATTAATTACAAGGGCAGCACGCGTCCCCGTGCCGTCAGGGCTCCTTGGAAGATGGAGCTGCCGCGTGTCGCCTCCTACTCTCACCCTGCGAGGGCTGTCAGCTGTGAGCTGCTGGCTGTGCCAGCCGCTGTCCAGCCCCAGCCGCCTGTCACTGTCCTATTTTTAGCCCGGGTTTGGTCCAGGACTTGACAAGACTTTCAAACTAATAACTGGAATGTCAAAGAAATCAGCTGTTGGAGCTGCGCCTTGGGCCCACCGGTGGACCGGGAGGGAGAGGGCGGGGTGGCGGAAGTGGATGCAGGGCGCTGACCTCCACGGATAGCAGGCTTTCGGGTAATCAGGGGCCGGGTGGTAGGGCTAGCCAGGGCATGTGACACCTGAGGGACCTCACGGCAAAGGAGGTCTCTCGGGGCACCCAGGGAGTCACCCACTGGATGGGCAACCCACGCTTGGTGACCCACAAGGAGGCCGGGTGCGGAGGGCCCAGGCTTCCTTGTGGAGGACAGGACCTGTGGCCAGGCTGTCCGTCTGTCCCCTAAGTAGTCTCTTCAGCTAGGCAGAGACACTTTCGCAGAAGCTGCCTCCACTGGACAAGAAAGGTCCAGTGTAAACCTAACGTGTCATCCTAACACCCTGGGAGGCTGAATCAGGAGGATTGCAAGTTCCAGCCCAGCCCCGGCAACTACAGACTTACCGAGCCCCTATCTCAAAATTTAAAGTAAAATTTCAAAAGGGCTGGGGTTGTAGCTCAGTGTGAAGGACCCAGGTTTGTTCTGTCCCAGTGCTGCACACCAGCAGCGGGGTCAGCCTGACCCAGCAGGTGCTGCACTTTTTTAAATTGTATTTTAAAAATTGTATTTTTAAAAAAGCATACAGCTAATGAACGTGCGTTTTTAAAAGACTGGGAAATGTAGACACACCAGAGACAGCCCCATATGCGCTCACCCAGGAGTACGTCACCCTTCGGGTGCTGGGCCTTCCCAGTTGTTTGTGTAACCTCATGTATATGAATCTGTGTGTCCACACGGAAGGGTAACACACGCACAGTCCCAGCGTGCTGCTGTCCACAGGCAGGCTGGGCCCGCAGTATGGGACAAGGTCGCGCTGTGTGCTCAGGACCTGCGTGGTACCGGCTGGTGGTGGCAGGTGTGGCTCGCTGTGTGGACGCCTGTGCTCTGGAAGGCTCTGGAAGGCTCTGGAAAGCTCCGGAAGGCTCTGCAACAGCCTGAGTTGCCTGCAGTGCTGTGTCTGTGCAGCCCTCACCAGGTGGGGCTGTCGGGACCCAGCCCAGCCCCCCCCCCCCGGCACTCAGTGTCCGTCTGGGAGGCCCCGCCCTTCCCCACATTCAGGCCCCCCCTTCCATCCTCATGTCCTTCCTGGGGCTCCGGATGGTCTTGTCACGGTGGCAGGTTGTCCCCAGAACATCTCTTCTTCAGCCCTCTTTGGTACCCACATCTTTGTGAGGGCAAGGACTCAGAGGGGTGCTGGGGGTGGAACCCAAGTCCCTTTAGCAGCTGTGGGCTCCTCGTCCCTGTCGAGGGGTCCCCTGCTGGGGAGCCTTGCATCTGTGGGCGCGGTGCTGCTCCTCTGGGGGCTGGGCCTGCACTCCGCACCCTCGCCCTTGCCCAACCCCAGTGGGGCCTTTGTTTTGCACACTCAGCAGTAGTTCGTGCCCCAGTCCATTTCTGAGGAAGATTTTAAATTAAATTCAGTTCGTTTTGCAGCCGAGACTAGAGTTGCAGCTCCAGCCCAAAGAGGCCAAAGACCTCCTGCGGGTCTCGTGGCCACCCCGAGAGGCCAGGCGTGCACGGTGCCGTTCCTTCCCCTTGGACACTCGCCCTGTCCCTGCCGCGTCCAGGCGTCACAGCAGCCAGGGTGTTGTCCTGCTTGGGGGGATCTGCTCAGTGAGAGTCTGATTTCTTACTAAACCTGTTCAGTAAACGACTTGACATTTTCCATGGATGAAAATGCGTTCAGTCACAAACTGGATCAGCAACAAATGCTGCTTGGTGGCCACTGCTGCTATGAGAATTGGTGCCACCATGCGTGATAGGTGAACGGTAGTGCCAACAGGGACCTGCACATGGTGCCTTTTATATCTGAGCACGCCCAGAGAGGGGCAGAGGGCCCGGCTCTTAGCCCGTCCTGTGAAGGTCAGACTTGCCCAGGGGCCACAGCTAGCTGTCGTTCCCTAGCGTGCCCTGACTCCCCACCATCCCACAGAGTCTCCCACTGGTCTGCTGTGTGCACTGACCCGTGCCAAGGCTCACTGCCAGCTTGGGGGGCCTGGGGGAACAGGGCCCTGCCAGTGTAGCAGAAGAGGCAGACACCCTGGGACCGGGTGGGGACGCAGAGGACGAGCCTGGGGTGCTGTGGGCCCAGGGTGTGACTCTGTGCTTGGTGCTGGCCGCCAGGGTCTTCCCCTTTCTCGCGCTGCCCATGCTCAGAGCCGCGTGACGGCCACATGGCAGACTCAGGTCCTGAGGGCACCTGGGGCCCAAGGGTGAAGGACAGGGAAGGGACCGTCTCACCCTTGTGGGAGGCACAGGGAGGTGGTCACACTGTGCGGGTGGCCTTGTGACCTGTGTGATGGAAACAAAAGCCTTTTGGCAGGAAGTGGCCAGCGCTGCGACCACCACGTGCTCCTTAGCAATCGAGGCTCGGCCCTTGGAGCCTCCCCGAGGCGGACGGAGCAGCGGAGGATGTCTGTTAAGACGCCTGCTGCGGCGCTGCCCCGGAGAGACTGCACAGTCACGCTCCTGGGGGCTTTCAGCCGCTGGAGCCCCCGGGGGAGGAGCGGGTCTGGGCTCCGCTTGGCCGGGCGGCCACCTGTCCTTGTGTAGCCCTGGAGGAGGGCAGCTGGTGGGAAGGAGAGCACCTTGGAGTGCGCGCCGCTGTGCGGCCAGGATGCCCAGTGGGCCAGAACCAGCCTTCCTGCTGGACGAGCACATCCCACCGCGCTCGCGCTGGGCTTTGTAGGTGTTGCATTCCATAGAACCAGGAGGGGAGCTCACATGGACGTGGCGTGGCGTCATTGTGCGAGCAGAACTCCCTCGCATGCTGGGCACGCCGCCCCAAGGAGGGCAGCGCGCTGGCTGTGGAGAAGTTGTGAGTGGAGCGCCGGTGACACCCATTTCCTAGGTGGGGTCTCTAGAGGTTGCATCTTGGGCCTGCGCATGCCATCTCACAGGGCGCAGCGTCCCTGACCAGCCGTAGCCCCGGGACGGCAGCGAGCTACCTGCGCGAGGAGATAATGCAGCGAGCTCAAGGCTAATAAATGTGCTGTGTTTCCCCGAAAGGGGACGCCGTGCCCAGCGCGTAAATGAGACAAGCCTTTTAAAAAAGAAGTCCGTATTTAGGGGCATGTTTGTCTGTGTTCTTTGCCTGCCGTAAAGGTCACCCAGACAGACTTTTCCTTCTTTAGCACTGCAGGCCGCAGAGAACTGGGCATTTCTATTCTCCCTCCATCCAGGGAACCTGGGGGACTAAATTAGATTCTGAAATTGAGTGTGCAGTGGAGGCGCTGAGTTGCCGTAATGGGAGGGTATTGCTTCTCACCTTGCGAGGAGCCGGGTCATGATAATATGAAGCGAAGTGGATTAAAAATAAAACCAAAGGTATTTATTTATGACCTGCTCAGAATTGGATTGGCATCCGTGTAAGTTGCATCTAATGGTGAAAGACAGCAGATTGATGTTGATGTGTCCCTGAGGACGTATTGCCAGCGGAATTTGCTCCGTGAATTCAATTTAAAGGCCCACAGAAAGTGTCCAAAATGCAAAGGAAATGGAACTGCGGAAGGGGTGGGGGAGTCCAGCATCCGCAGAGCAACTGTTACAGAGTCCAGCGCTCGGACCTGTACTTGGAGGCTGCGGCTCTGAGACGGCCCAGCTCCTCCCTCAGCCCGGGGGCCGTGTGAGAGGGAAGCGGCTCAGCCAGGGTCCGGCCCGTGTCCCGCTGCCACGTGGCCTCTCCACTCCCCCCGTGACAAGGGAGGGCATCCCCCGTGCACGGGACAAGGGACAGGGCCCTAGAGAGAGAGCAGGATGTGCCCTGCAGAGCGAGGTCCCCCCGGCACAGACAGTGCCTATGTATGCCAGAGCAGGGGACAGAAAGTCGGGAGCTGTGGGGGCTGGGGTGGGGGGTCTTACTGGGCAGCACCTTTTCAAGGCGGGCAGCCACACCCGGCAGCTCCTCTGACACTGTCGCCTGCTGGGAGCCGAGGCGGTGCAGTGCTAGCACCAGCGGGGGCAGAGGTGTGGGCGGCCCGTAGGTGGCTCAGGGCAGGTGCTCTGCATGGGCCTCCAGCAGGACCCCTGAGCAGTGCAGGCTCCTCACTGGGGCATTTGTCTGGCTTCCCAAGAGGGGCCTGGCCTTGGGCCAGCCCTGACCGTGGCCCTGGCCTGTCCTTCTGAGACCCCGTCCAGGAGGATGTCGCGGCCATGCAGTGGCCATCACTCTGGGTGTCACGATCCCCTGAGGTCCACCTGCCCCGGGTAGGGTCTTGGCTGCCGTGGTGGGGGTGGGGCTTCCTGTGTCTCCCCGCGGATGGTGCCCCGGCACTGCCACACCACATTAGCAAGCCGTTGTCCTACCAGTGTCGTCTCTGGCTTCTAAGTCTGAGTGCTGCAGACACTCCTTATGGGCCCAGGGAGGTGTGACCCAGTGCCCCGCTGCTGAGATGGCTCAGCTGCAGGCCTGGGGTGCTGGGGGGGGGGCAGGGGGCATGACAGCCCCAAGGCAGAACTCTTCCCTGGAAGCCAGGAGACCTGAGTGAGTGGCAGCGATGGGTACTGTCCGGTGCCCTCTGAGGGTCCATTGTGCATCTGGTGCGCGTCCAGTGTGTCCTGGCACCCAGTGTGTGTCCATGTGCCCAGAGAGTGCCCACTGGGTGCCTGCTCAGAGCTGTGTGAGCTGTGTGGCCTGGTGTGTACGGCCCTCTTGTCCAGCTTCTGTGACAGAGCGGTCATGCCATCCCTATTTATAGAGCGGTGGCTGGGCTTGGGGGTGACATCACTGTCCCCAGGCACTTGGCTGTACTTGGACGTGAACCTGGGTTTGTTGGTGCCCAGCATGTGGGGCAGCTGTGGCCAGGGCCCTGCCGAGCTCCTGGGTGCCCTGCTAAGCTCTGGGGTGCCCTGGGGGGACTTGAGCTGTCTCTGTCCCGAGGTCCCTGTGTGTCTGCTCCTCAGCTGCTGGCTGTACTGGGCTGGAGGGAGTTCCCCCAGCAGGGAATTTTGTCCTGGGCTGCTTCTGCATATGTTCCCTGATCTGAGAGGCTCGGGGCAGGAGGCTCCAGCCCCAAAGCCTGCCCTGCACCGGGCCTGGGAGACCCATCTGCTCACGGAGGGTGTGGTGTCTGCCTCCCTGGGGTATGGCTCAGCTTTTAGGGAGCGGGTTGCAGCTGTGAAGTGCTGGTCGCATGGCGTCCCGCAGCCCTGCACAGGTCACACGCAGCCTGCCGCCCTGTTGGCCCTGCTGACCGCTGTCTCTCTCCCCAGGAGCTGCTCCTCTTCCTGCAGAACCTGCCCACTGCCTGCTGGGGTGACGAGGACATCAGCCTGCTGCTGGCCGAGGCCTATCGCCTCAAGTTTGCCTTCGCGGACGCCCCCAATCACTACAAGAAGTGAGCCCGGGCCTCACGGTTGGGGCAGCGCCCTCCCTGCTGGCCAGCTGCTGGCCCGCGGAGCTGGTCCCGGCCACGCACTACCCTGCTGCTGCCCCCCCTTGCAGCCACTTGCCAGGGTGGGCCCGGTGTGGCCTCACGCTGGTGGGACCGGGTGGCCCCAGTTTTCTGAGATACCAAAGAGCCAGGGACAGATCCCGGCTTTGGGGGTTAAACGTGGTCCGGGAAGCCCCCTGCCCTGTCCCTGGAGCGTCCTTGCCAAACGCCCACCCTGGACCCTGAGCTGGAGCAGCTAAGAGGCAGCCCTGAAGCGTGGCCTGCCGTGCGGGTGCCAGGCAGTGACGGCGCCCATCTCAGACCTGCTCTGCAAAGCAAAGACTCCTCTGCGGGACGAAAGAATAAAGAGCGGGCTAAATGCTGGGGGTGCAGGGGTGAGCTGGAGGGGCTCTGCACAGAGCTGCTGGCGGCCGGCAGCATCTGGGCCGTGGCCCTGCCTGCAGGGCTGATTTCTTTCTCGCCTGGAACTTGGCTGGAAGCCGACCTCGGGTGATCTGGGAGGCTGGGGACAGGAGGCCGAAGGCAGAGTGAGGCCACTCACAGGTGCCTTACCTTCCATCTCTCCTGGGCCGCTGCTGCCCTTAGTGGTCGCTGTCACATGCCCCACCGGGGGTCAGTGCTGCTCTTAGCAGGGCTGGGGATGGGCCGTGGACACACAGGGTAACCTAGTTGAGCACTTCCTGCCACTGCCCACTGTGCCAGGTGATTGTCCCGTCCAGCCTCCCCCACGTCCTCTGAGTGTCCTGGCCGTGTGAGCCTTTGTGATGTAGGTCCTGCTAGGCCGTGTGGGAGGTGTGGACACAGGCTCTGTGAGCTGTGTCTGACAGGGTGGGGCAGCCTCCTGTCCTCAGCGGCCTGCTGTGACTGCTCCGAGATGCTGCCCTTCCTTGAGGAGCAGCCCCGCCCTTGCCCGGGTGCCAAGAGACTGCCCAGAGGCCGGGGCCCCGATGTGTGCAATGTGTGTGTGCTTGCTTCCTTTAAAGTGTTCTCTGGTCATTACATGTGGTGGGAAACTGGCACAGCGCTCTGTGCCAGTGTCCTGTGCCCCAAGACAGCAGAGGGCCGTGTGCCTGAGGCCAGGTAGAGCTCACATCCAGCCAAGTTCAGGGTTCCTTCCGGAGGGGATAAGGAGCTGCCCCACGGCTCTGTGTGTGAAAGCCCCATCTCCTTCCCAGGCTCAGCTCTGGAAACTGCTCTGCCTGGACTTACACGTGTCCACGCGGCCAGAGGTTGCAGACACAGCAGGCCTGCCTCTAGTGGTAGTTTATTTTTCAGTGGGAAAGGACTCATGAGCTTAAATTAAGCCCTGTGTGTATTTCATGTGTGCAAATGCCAGACTGGGTATGAGGGACACTGGCAGTAGTCCCAGGTCTGAGAAGGTGACTGGAGTATGTGTCTGGAACGTGTGGGAAGATGAAATAAAGATGCTCTGATGCAGCCCACGCCTTGGCGTATGATTCGAAGACACAAGGCCCCCCAGCCCTGCACCAGCTCTGACTGTGCTCATGGTGACACCTGCCACCTGGGTGTGGTGGGCAGGGGCATTGTGCAGGGGTGAGGCGGGACTCAGATCACGCAAAGCCAGGACTGCACTGCTGGGGTCGGGGGCTGGTGCAGGGAGCATCAGGCTCCCGCCGGCCCCCTGGGTCTTCCTCTGCCACGCTCTGAACACGGTCCCCCACGCCCCCCACGTTTCCCAGTGTCATCTTCATGAAAGGCCTGTGTTGGAGAGGCCCCAGGGCTCTAGGCTGCCTCCTCCCCAAGGCTCAGGACACGCTCACCCCAGCTGTATCCCCGGGTGCCCCCAGCACGTGCCCCTACAGCCCCCTGCCCACCCTGTATCAGAAAACAACACTGCCACGTGCCAGGCTGTCAGCGAGCTTTGGCAGCACCCACCCCTCTCTGGTGCCCGGGGCCCGCCCCCCACTTGGGACCCTCCCACGGCAGCCTTGGCTTTCACTTCTTGGTGGGATCCTGTCCCGTGGGTGGGCTGGTGACCCCACAGGTGGAACGTGCTCACCGCTCTTACCCCCCTGCCCAAGTGTGGAGCTGAGCTGGGGAGAGTGGCATGTGATGACCCCCACCCACGCCCAGTGGGGTCTGGAGGTGGGGATTGGCAGTGTCTCCCTGCAGGCACCAGGGGTGAGATTCCAGGCTGTCCCTTGCCATTGTGGTCTGCTGCTTGAGCCCAGCTTGAGGTCTTCACTTTCTATACAGATGTGCCCCCACTCCAGAGGCCCTGAGATGGGTACTTCACTCACTTGTGCTCACTAGAGGAACAGATTTAATATAATATATGGAAATATATAAGGATTTATAAGATAGGCTTGCAGCGGCCGCCATAGAGTCAGGTGTGGAAGGGTGCAAAAGGGTCGTTTGCGTGCTGGCGATCAGAAGGGTCCAGGCAGAGGCTGAAGACCTGGAGCTTACTGTAGTGTCTGCAAGTCCATATCAGGAGGCTAAATGGTCGGTGCTAGAGACTGAAGCGTCTGCACGCGAAGTGAGGGGATGATGGCCACGGTGAAGGTGGACTGGAGCTCCTCCGAAGGACGTCAGTGAACCTTCTTCATTGTCCTTTTATGCCATTCAGGCTGCAATCCTACCCCTGCCACTCATACCCAGAGCTATACTAATCCAACTACTGGGGCATTTTTTTTCCCGGGTTGGCATGGTTGGTTAACTGTCACACCAGCAGAATCAGGGAAGAGACCCCGCCTGCTGGGGCTGCTGCATGTGGAGGGCCGGGGGTGGCCTGGGTTGGGTGGGCTGCATTCGGGAGAGTGGGGCCTGGGGGTATCTAAGCAGCTGAGTATGGGAAGCAGTCCTAGGTGGGAGGGCTGTGTGGTGTGAACAGTGGGTCTGAGCAGGTTGGCTGCATTTAAGATACAGGGACAGGCCTGTCTGAAGCTATACCCAGCCTAAGCTCCCGATGCCACTTACCCTGAGCCGGCAGCCTTGTGCCAGCCCAGCGACCCCAGCAGAGTTGCTCTCAGAGCCTCTGTTCAAGGAGTTCACTGAGACAGACAACTTGAGGCGTGGGGTTTCCCCACAGCCTCTAACTCTTCAACACCTCTGCGCCTGGACTCCTTAGTCCCATGGGGTCAGGTGCTGCCCAGGTCTGCCCTACTCAGCCTGAAGGTCGTTTTAAGCTCACGCTGCCACCCCCTGAAGGTCCTCAGCCGGGAACATCTGCATGAGGGCACAAGGTCACTACATGTTAAAGGAGCAATCTAACAGGAAAAGATAACAATTATGAACATACATGCATCAAACAACAGCACCCCCGACTTCATAAGACAAGTACTATTGGACATAAAGGCCCAGATAAACATAACCGCAGTTATAGTGGGGGAGCCTCAATACCACATTATCATTACAAATAGATAAACCAGACAAAAAATGACAAATATCTTCAGAGTTGAACAAAGCCTGTAAACAAATTGACTGGATAAATACTTACAGAATGTTACATCCAACAGCAACAGAATATGCATTCTTCTGAGCAGCACATGAAATAAGTCATGTACTAGCCAATAAAGCAAGCTTAAGTAAATGTAGAAGAATTGAAATTATACTCTGCATATTATCAGATCACAGTGCAGTGAAACTATAGATCAGCAACAGAAGAAAACACAAACTATGCAAATGCGTGGAAACAACACTCTCAACAATGGGTCACAGAAGAAATCAAAGAAGATGTAGCAGTTTCTAGAGCTGAATGAAAATGCCAGTACAACACACTAGAACTTACGGAACACAGTGAAAGCAGTCCTATAGTGTAAATGCCCACATCACAAAAACAGAGCAAGCCCAAATAAATAACCTAACAATGCAGGTCAAGGTCCTAGAAAAACAAGAACCACCCAAGCCCAAAGCTAATATAAGGAAGAAAATGATAAAGATCAGAGCAGAAATCAGTGAACTTGAGACAAAACAGTGAACCAGACTTGGTTCTTAAAAAGAATAAACAAAACAGGCAAGCCCTTAGCTAACCTAACCCCCACCAAAGGTGAAAAAAGACCCAAATCAATGCAATTAGAAGTGAAAAAAGAAATTACAACAGAGACTTCCAAAATAAAAAAAAAAAAATTATAGACAACTTCTTCACAAACCTATATGCAAATAAATTGGAGAAGTCAGAAGAATGGATAGATTCCTAGATATATATGAATTATCAAAATTAGAACAAGATTTAAAGACCCTGACTAATGCAATCACAATAAATGAAATTGAAGTAATTTAAAAATCTACCAACAAAGAAAAGCCCAGGTTCGTACATATTCACTATTGAATTCTACAAAAACTTCAGGGATGATCTAACATCAATATTCCTTAAGGTCTTTAATGAAATGGAAAGAGAAGGAGCCCAAAATCATTCCTGGAAGCTACCATTACTGTGATTCCCAAACTAGACAAGAACTCAATCAAAACAGAACTATAGATCAATCTCTTTAATGAATATAGATGCAAAACTCCTCAACAAGTTACTAGCAAGTATAATGAAATGAATCATCAAAAAGATCATACACCATGATCAAGTAGGCTTCATCCCAGTGATTCAAGCATGGTTCAACATATACAATTCAACAAATATAGCATCACATAAACAGAAGTAAGGTCAAAAATCATGTAAATCATCTCAAGACACAGAAAAAACATGTGACAAAATCCAGCATCCTTTCATGATAAAAAACACTGAAGAAAATAGACCCAGAAGGACTTTATCTCATTCTGATAGAAGTCATTTATGACAAACTTACTGCCAATGTATTAAATGAGGAAAAACTAAAAGCTTTCTGGCTAAGATGAGGAATAAGTTGGGGATATCTACTATCACCACTTCTGTTCAGCATAGTACTTGAAATGTTAGCAAGAGCAATTAGGCAAGAAAAAGAAATAAAAGGAATACATATAGGAAACAAAGAAATAAAATTATTTGCAAATGACACAATCCTATACATAGAAGACCCCCCAAAATCACCAAAAAATTCAGAAATTAATACCAAATTCAGTGATGTAGGACGATATGGCTACAGTACAGTTATCTCCACAAAACATAATTAGACCCTGGTCATTTAAAAAAAATTTAAACCCAGCAGAGTGCTGGGTTTAAGAAACTTTGTAGTCATACCAGGCACAGAGGCCTCCAATTAGCAATGCACAAATAGTTTTGATGTATGCAAGGCTGGCACCCTTGCTGCTTGGAAGGTATGATTTTTTTCTGAGTCCCATGGCCTCAGCTGAGCTGTAATCTCATGTCTTAGCCCTGGTATCTCACAGGCTCCTGCTCTGGAACCTCTGTTCCAGCCCTCAACATGGAGGCTGTGCTTGCCTGTGTGTTGCCACTTTGCTATTAATAAGACCAGTGGTGCTTCAGCCAGACTCTATAACATTCTTTTAGCCAATGAAGAAATACTTGTTTCAATATAGCCAGGTCTGCATATCTCAGTGAATAGGGTGCAGGAGAGATCAGAGACAGGTCAAGGCAAGAGCTCCATTTCTCAGGAGGGAGCAGCGTGGCAGTCTCTCACAGGATGGTTCAGCTCAACATGGAAAAATCAATAGTGTTTCTGTACATGGATAACGAACCCACTGAGAAAAAAATTAGGGAAGAAATGCCATGCACAGTAGCACCAAGAAAAATGCAGTGCTTAGGCACTAACCTAACCTAAGTTAAAAACTTCTACAGCAAAACTATCACACTCTGAAAAAGACAACCAAGGCGGACATCAGAGAATGTAAGGATACCCCTTGTTCCTGGATAGGCAGAACCAATAGAGTTAAAATAGTCATACTTCCAAAATTGATATACAGATTTATCACAATCCCAATCAAAATATTAACAGCATTTTGCACCGAACTAGAGAAAATAATCCTAAAATACATATGAAACTAGAAGAGACTCAGAGTAGCCCAAAGAAATCCTGGGTAACAACAGAAAAGCTGGAGGCAGCCCAATCCTGGACTTGAAGTTATATTATAAAAGTATAGTGATAAACACAGCATGTAAGACGCATAAGGGTCAATGGCACAGAAGAGAGAATGCAGAAATAATCCCAACCATATTCAACTATTTGAACTTTGACCAAGCACCCAAAAATGTACACTGGAAGAAAAATAGACTCTTCAATAATTAGTGTTGGGGAAACTGGTTATCTACATGTAGAAGATTGAATCTAGACCCATATCTCTCACCATGTATTGAACTGAAATACAGATGGATAGAAGAACTAAATGTGAATACAGAAACACTTAACCTGCTGGAAGAGAAGTAAAACTTGTCAAGTCACAGGCATAGGCACACACTTTCTGTACAGAATGCCATTGTACAGGAAATTGTACTAAGAATCAACAAACTATATTGTTTGATCCTACTAAATTATATTGAATCATATTAAATTAAAAAGCTGCTGCACAGCAAAAGAATCAAACCACAGAGTAACATGACAACCTACAGAATGGGGAAATTTTTTGCCAGCTATTCCTCAGAGAACTAAAAACAAATAGATGCCCCATGGGCAACTGAAATGAATACACCCTTCACAGAAGGAGTACAAATGGCCAGTAAAACATGAAGAAATCCTCAATATCTCTGGCTATTAGAGAAATGCAAATTAAAACAACATTGAGATTGCTCTTTAACCCAGAAAGAATTGCCATCATCAAGAAATCAAATAACACTGGTGAGGCTGCAGGAAAAAAGGAATCCTACATTGTTGGTGGTCGTATAAACTAGTACAATGGCTATGGAAATTGATATGGAGATTCCTCAAAAAAACTAACGCTAGAAATTCCACTCTACTCAACTATTCCCCTTCCAGGTATCTTCCTGAGAGTTAAAGTCATTATACTACAGTTACGCCTGTACACCGATGTCTATGGCAGCACAGTTCGTAATAGCTAAATCTTGGAAGCAGCCTCTGTGTCCATTTGCAGATGAGTACCTACAGTGTATGCAGAATGCAATACATACAATGGTGCAGACATGTACAACGTATGCAGGAAATGTATCTGCATACAATGGAGCACTACTTTGCCATACAGAAAGATAAAGTCGAGTCATTTGTAGGAAATGGCTGTACCTTCAGACCGTAATGTTTAGTGAAGTATATCAGACATACAAGGTTAAATATTGTATGGTTTCTCTTATATGAAAATTACCCCTCAAATAAAGAGCAAAATAAAAGATAGATAGTAGGAAGGAGGGAGTTAGATCTTTCTCATATGGGAAGGGGATCAAGAAATGGAGGGAGGGATAAATGGGGATGATAAGAGAAAATAAGATGTGTTATGTGTGTGTGCCAGCCCACACAAGGAGTGTAAACATTAAGTACTGCAAGCATATACTAATAAAAAAAAGAAAATTCCCCTCAAAAGTCTCAAGTTCAGAGGCAGGGTCTAATCAGAAGGGGCAGGTCCCTGGGGACGTGATGCAGAAAGGTGTATTCTCGTCCCTGACTCCTCCCTGCTCTCTGTGCTTCCTGATCTCCATGAGGCGAGCAGCTTTCCTGCACCAGACCCATCCTCCATGTTGTTTCTGCCTTGGGCAGCCAGCCATGGACTGAACCCACTGCAACTGTGGGCCACATACACCTCTCCTTTAAACTGTGGGTGCAGTATTAGATCCCAGCCATGGGCAAGTGACTAAGATAGAAAATACATATCAGTAAGTAATGTGTCACATCAATATATAAAAGGACCAAAACCATGTTATCATCTGAGCTGGAGAAGAAACATCTGATAAAATTTTACATCTTTCACCATTAAAAAGACACTAATCAAATGGGCTTTGAAGGAACATACTGTAAGACCCTATGTGAGAGGTCCCCAGCGAACAGAATACTCAGTTCAAGCCTTGTCCTCTAAGGCTTGGTGCAAGACTGGTGCCTGTGATTGCCGCTGGTGTTCAACATACTCCTGAGAGTTCCCACCAGAGCAGTTTGGCAAGAGAAAAAGGCATCAGCGTCAGAAAGAGAAAAGTTGCAGTGTCCCTGTTTGCCGATCAAACAACAGATTCCAGCAAAAAATTAAAATAGAACTGATACGTGAATTCAGTAAAGTTTCAGAATACAAATTCAACACAGAAAAATCAGTAGCATTCCTATACACAGACAATGGACTATCTAAAGAGAAATCAAGAGGACAATCCCACTTAAAACAGTGACAAAAGTATTCTATACACCAAAAACTATAAACATTGGTGAAAGAAATTGAAGAAAGTAAGCCAGGGGTAGTGGCACATACCTGTAATCCCAGCTTTATGAGAGATTGAGGGAGGAGGATTGTACGTGTGAGCTGGCCTGGGCAGTTTAGGGGCTTAGTAATACCCTGTCTCAAAAACCAAAAAAAGTGGGAAGGGTATGGACTGGGGATGTAGCTCAATGCAAAGACCCTGGGTTCAATCCCTAGTAAAAACAAATCCAAGAAGACAAAAATAAATGGGAAGATCCTCTATATTCTTGGACTGGAATAACTAATATTTAAAAAATATCCATACTGCCCCAAACACTGTACAAATTCATTGCAACCCCTATCAAAATCCCAGTAAAGTTTTTCATAGAAATAGAAATATTCCTAAAATTCATAGAGAACACACCTGAGGTATGATTAAAATACAGTGAATATTAAAATTTTTTACACTAAAAGACATATTTCCATGAATCCCCCTCACAATTCCCCCCTTTGCTTCAGTCACACTCATCCCATTGTTCTTGCAGCTTTCTGCTGCAGCTCTGGAGTCCTCCTTCCTGAGTGTCTTTATCTATGCTGCTATGGCTGCCTTCATGTCCTGAATTAATTCCAGATGTTTACCTTCCATGGTCATTTTGACTTTGGGGCAGAGACAGAAGTCGTACAGTGCCACGTTCAGTAAATAAGGTGAATGAAGACACCACCACATTTTTAGTGAGTCTGCCTTTTGGTTGGATGGCCCTGGGCAGCAACATCCCCCACATTCTTATTACACTTGGGAAAAACATTCAGGGAAAGAGGAGTTCCAGGACTGCTTTGGAAAAGGGCAAAAATAATGGGATAGGTGTGGGAGAATTACTGTAATAAATTTTTAAAAAAATTTACAGTCACTGTATCTTTTGATCACACCTTGTACAACACGAAAACCTGGATAGATGGTATAATGCTGAGCAAATGCAACAAGCCTGCATGCACCATACTGATTTTGAACTGTGCCCTAAAGCTCTAGGAATTCAACAGGAGGGCACTGGTACCCATGTGCACACGCACGTGCACACGCACACACACACACACACATACACCCCGAGTGGAACAGAAATAAACTCATGCATTTCAAGGCTCACTGTTCCTTTAGGGAAAAATGAATGTCCAAGTAAATTCCAGATGAATGGATTTAAATGTAAAAAATTAAAAGCCTCCTAAACATTCAAACTAAAAATAGGTGGCTGCTTTTTATAACTGGAATGGAGAAAGGCTTCCTGAACAGGATGCAGAATGTGGGAAAAGACCAGTAACTATCCCTAGGCTGTACTGCCCAAGCGAAACTCTAAGGACCCCCAAAACTAACAAGACTGACATTAGACTCACTGGTACCTCCTCCAAGTGCATGATGATCACACTCACCATAGAGAGCTTGTACCTGTGCATGGTATGACTTGCTTTTCCCCCTTCCCTCCCTTCAGCCCCTCCTCTCCTCCATTTACAAAGCCTTGTTTCCATGTTTTCCTTCTAAAAAGAACCTTAAGATAAATAATAAACAACAAGCTGGACACGCATATTTGCAAGCTTAGTGAGACAAAGGTAAATTCCCTCGTATATACAGTGTTTTGAGATCATTAAAAATAAGACGCAGAAAAGAGGCAATTCCCAAGAAGAAGGAGTCCGTTCCCATCATGAAGAGTTGAGGACACAGAATGAGAAGCATCACGTACTGACTGGGCCCATCAGTCCCAGCCTTTGGACCTGGGCTGTTTGTGAGCCGTGTTTGAGACCCGGGCTGTGCTTGTGAGCAGTAGCAGGCTCATTTAGTCTGTATTGTTTTCCAACAATTTTGTGATAGTTTTGCATTGTTGTTGTTTGTACTTTTAACCTGTGAGGTAGAGCAGAAGCAAGCGTGACCCAAATGTAGTATTTGTGGGTTATCACAAAGGAGACAGCCACGTAACCATGGCAAAGTGGAGGTGGGAACGTGCCCACTGCCGGCGTCCTGCCCTCCCTTCCCAGCCACATACCGCCCTGGCCTCCAAGCCATTGTTCATTTTGCTTATTTTTAAACTTTTAAGAAATAACGGAATTACGAAACATACTGCTTTATGAGCAACTTCTTTCGCTCAACCTTCTGCCTGTGGGATGGTCGTCTGTTCCCTTCCACTGCCATGCAGGCTTGCATTGTATGAACAATTTCCACATTTGACTGCTGCTGGACATGCAGGCCTTTGCTGCTTGGGCTTGTTCTAAATACTGCTGCTCGGAGCACCTGAGGGCCTGAGCCCAGGGTGCAGTTGAACGCCCGCACTGAAGACTGCATCTTCTGCCACAATAAGCGATGCCGAGCTGTTTTCCAAAGCAGCTTCTCCTGTCTGTGTTTCCACCGGCGGAGCGAGGGCCTGACTTCCCCACCTCCTGCAGCAGTCGAGCTCCGCCACTCCAGCAGGTGGGCCACCTTCTCTCGCTGGCGCCCCTCGCTGCTGGGAATGCGTGCCTCGTCTTTCGACCCGGGTGACTGCCAGACATCTACACTCTGCTAGTTTCTTGCTGCCTCTTAGGACACGGTGTTAACACCAGAAGCATTTCCTGATGTCAACAACTTTCTCCAAACACAGCACTCTAATGACTATGGCAAGCTGCTTTCAATTGTTTACTGCTGCAGATGTGGCCAGGGTAAACATCTGCATTTCTGAACAGGTCTCCGCACGGGGGTCTAGCGGCCGGGAAGCTCGCTGGGAGCACGAGCTGGCGAAGGAATTGCAGTCCCCAGCTCGACATGGCTTATGACAAAGTGCAGGTTTAAGAGTTCTTCAAAATTGAAGGGTAAGTTTTTAAAGAATAGAAATTGTGTATAGCTTCCAGGAGAGAAAGAGAGACAGACAAACAGAGACAGACAGAGAATGAGTAAAACTATTAAAAAAATGCATTATGCTTTTTCAAAATTCCATAAACTATAGCATATTATTTAGGAGAAATACAGCTAAAGTGAGTTTTTAAAAAATAAGGTGCAAACAATAAATATGAGGGCAATATTAACCAACAGAAAGTATGGCTGAGAACGTCTGCATTCCCTGAAGTCGTATTTGAGAAGCATTAACAAGGACATAGGAATACTTCTCATGCTCCAAAGAGCCTCCCCGAGTCACTGCCTGCATAACGGAGCAGCCTCAGCACAAACCACGGAAAACCTGGTGAGGTAACGAGGGGACGCGGGCTCAGCCCTGAGTGTGGTGGGACCTCTTAACACGGCTCCTGCAAAAAAAGGTGGGCCGCGGGGGAGAAGTTTTAGAAGACAGCTTGTTTACGATAAGAACTGTGGAAGCAGAAGTTCTTGGAGTGGAAAGGAAACGCAAACGCTGGCAATGGCTGACAAAGCAGAAGTCAGCCTGGGGAAGGGACTGACCCTGCAGGCCCGGGGGAGGGCCGCAGCCTGTGTTCTAGTCGGGGCCTGTCCACACGCAGCAACAGCTCCTGTCTGCCGAGAAGCTGGATGACTGTTTGCTAAATGACACACCAACTCCCAAGGGAGGGAGTAAGGAACAGAAGGGAGGCGACACTCCAGGGGCCGCAGAGATTTTTAAAGTCATCAGGATCAAAAGAACAAAAACAGGAGCCGTAGATTAGGAGAAACAACTGCGGCAGACACAGCTGATCACTGCTCTCTGACAGATACCAAGACCTCTGCTTTTTCAGTACCTGGCCCTGAACCCAGGGCCTCCTCGCCAAGCTACATGCCCAACTCTTCTTTCTGGGATTGTGTTTTATTCTTTTGTTTTGGCATGCTTCCTAACGGATGCAGAAAGCTCAGTTTCCCTCTTCAGTAGCTGCTCAGCCAAAACTAGTAGTATCCCTACTTTTCCTGTTGTTCAGGTTTGCCCCTGGGTGACCTCTG
>NW_004955413.1:31036860-31087317 GCF_000276665.1 Chinchilla lanigera
GTTTCAGCTGGGAACCGTGGCGGTGTGGGCGAGCACAGACTCGAGCCCAGGTGTCTAGCCTCTCCTGGAACACTGGCTCTCGCTCCCCAACTCTTCTTTCAACTTTTCATTTTGAGACAGGATCTCAGTTGCTGAATTGCTCTGGCTGGGCTCAAACTTATGGTCTTCCTGCTTCAGCTCCCAGAGCGGTGGAATTACAGGTGTGCGCCACCAAACCCGGCTCCAAAGAGCGCTTGAAACCCAACAATGAAATAAGGAAGAACCCAGTAACTTTAAAAATGAGTGAAAGACATGAATAGGCCCCTCACGAGAGAAGAGATACAGACAGCAAATAAGCGTCAGGTGTCATTAGACAACGGCAAATTCACGGCACAAGGAGATAGCAACCACTACGCACCTCGCAGAATGGCCCAGACCCACAGCATAGACAGTACCGGGTGCTGGAGACAATGCGGAGAGACCGCTCGTGTTCACTGCTGGGGGATGCCGCATGGCGCCACCGCGTGGTGAGACGGCTGTGACCGAGGCTCCCGAGGTGGCCGCTGGCCTCGCCACGCAGCTCCACGCTCATGTTCCTAGCAGAGCACCCGACCGAGTGGGGAGCCGAACCCGTGGCAGCCTGCAGTGGCAGCTTCTCCATTCTGGGAAGCAGCGGAGATGTGCTTTAACAAGCTCCAGGTTAATAAACAAGTCACAGCACTGCCATACAATTAGCATTTTTCAGGGGTTAGAAAGAAAGGAACTAAGCAAACAGAAAGCCTGGCAGAAATGGAAATGAATATCGCTCAGGGAGAGAAGCGATGCTGAAAGGGTCCACATTGTGCGATTCCAATTCGACATCTAGAAAGGGCAAAACTAGAGATAACAAGACCAGCAGCCGGCAGGCGGAGCACAGGGGCCCTTAGGACAGCAAAGCCACCCGACAGTCAGCTCTGGTGGACGCCTGCTGTTACACATCTGCCCAGGCTCGCAGAACGCACAGCGCCGCGGGTGACCCAGCACGTGCTGCGACCTGGTGACAGAGCCTGTCGGGGTCAGTAGGGACCCTGGCCCGGGTCCCACTGAGAGGCATGCTGATGTCAGGGGCGGCAGTGGGTGGAGCGGGTTTTGTGGGAGCTCTGTACTTTCTGCTTAATTTTGCTATGACCCTAAAACTACTCTAAAAATACAAATAGATCCTATGAGCAGCTTTGCACCTGTGTATTTGAAAACCTGGTGAACAATTTTCTAGAAAAACAACAATTGCAAACATTGACTCAAGAAGGAAGTAAAAACCCTGCCTAGGGCAGTCATCACTAACTAGTGTGCAGAGGTGCTCTCAGATCTCTTCCTTGGCAAAGGCACCAGGCCCAGATGGTTTTATGGCATGTTTTAAATGAATCCAAGGGATTAGAGTTTAGGGAGCAAAACGGTGTATGAGGTTGGGGCTCCTGACACAGCCCCGTGGGCTGGAAGCCCGGTTGCCCCAGGCCAGCCTCTGGCCATGCCAGCTCGCTGGGCGGCATTGGATATGCAGCCTGTGGTTGCAGCCCTGTGGTTGCTTCTGGATCAGGGCTGGGGTCTGGGTCCCGAGGAAGCTGACACAGCAGTTACAGGCACAGGGACAGTCCTGGCTGGGCTGATGCTGGGGCCGGGGCCAAGGGAGCAGCTGCTGCCCCATGCAGTCTGCAGGCTGAGTCCACATGGCACCAGAAAGAACCCAAGGAGGCCCCTAAAGTGGAGATGGGGGGCCGCCCGGGTGACAGATCTGTGGCCAGCCACGGGGAAAGGCCCGGGGAAAGGCTGCACCTGCAAGGCCTCAGGAGTGTGTGGCTGGGTTTGTGTCCTGCACCCGCAGCTGTTCCTGGAGGTGGAAAGTTAAGGTTAACGATGTCCCTAGTCTCCCTTCTATCCCCTCCCCGCCTTGCTCAGGGCCCTGGGTGCTGTGGGCCTGACGCTGCTTCTGCCTAAACCCCGGTCAGATGCACTTCCTGCTCCCGGCTGTGTGCTGGGCTCAGCTCCCTGAAAGGAGAGCTGTACCTGGGGTGCTTCCTCGGGGCTTGGGGGTTTTCACAAATTGGGAATAGACTAGCACACAACGCGGGAACAGGGCTTTCGGCTCTGCTCAGAAGGACAGAGAACAAGAATCAGCAGGGAGGTCACGCACCGAGGAGGAAGGAGGACACGGGAGGACAAGAGGACAGCTTTCCAGGGGACCAGGTGGGCCCAAGGCACAGCTGCCAGTGGACGCAAACCTAGGACATGGGAAGGAGGAGCACCTGGACCTGAGGCGACCAGGGCGCCTCACAGGGATGGGATGGGGTGGGAGGCAGGGAGTGGAGAAGTCGTCCTTGGAAGGCCAGAGCCGGTGTGGACTCTGGAGCCACTTGGAGCCCAGCAGATGGGCTGGTCACCAAGCCTGAGCCCCAGAGCGGCACAGGAACGATGCTCAGGACACGCACTGCATCGAGGAAGTGGGGGACAGGAGACACCTGAGAGCTGGCCACGGGGAGATGGTGCAGTGCTGAATGGTGAAGTGGGGGAGGGGCGGAGTCCCCCAGGAGGAAGGACGCTCTCTCATAAGAGGTGCTGGGAAGAGTGGGTCTCCCCAGGTAGAAGAGGAAACTGGCGCCCTGTCTCTCATTGAAACTACAAGAAAACGGGAGCCAGGGTGCTTCCATTGCGCGTGAGCTGTGTGGGTGCAGGGGCAGGGCCTCCGCTGCGTGCTGGCCTCCGCGCGTGCTGGCCCCTGCCACGCTTCGGTGCAGTGTGACGCACAGCTGTATGCGTCTGCACGTCTGTGTATGTAGCCCCCTCTTTGGGAAACGCGTGTATTAGACTTTACGTTCGTGTCCTCTTTCATGGTGATTTGGGGCAATCAGATGCGAATGGGGCTTACCCTGGGCTGCGGTACAAGCACGTGTGTTCATTCTCTTTTCTGTAAATTTCAGATTTATTAAAAACAGAAATAAAAAGCCCTGGTCTCGTGCTGGCAGCTCCCCGGTGGTGGTGGCTGGGAGGGAGGGCAGTGGCCCAGCGTCACCCTCTCCAGAGGTGGGTGACAGTGGCGGCACTGGTCCACAGCCGTGGCCCTGAGCTGGTGCCATGTCCCGTCCATCCTGCCATCTCTGACGCAGGGTACAGGTCAGGCAGGGCCCAGGGAAGAGACGCCCTGGGGCGGTGAGCCCAGCCTGGGGCGGCCCCAGGCCGCTTGGGAGGAGGGGCCGGTCCCTGGTGCCCGTCCCTCACCTAGCTCTCCTCTCCTTAGAGCACAGCTCACCACCAGCCGTGGTTGCAGCCATGTTAGTCCAGCGCCCGCTGTCTCCCACTTGGTCTCGTGTGCCTGTCCCCAGGGCCTAGGCGAGGGCCTGCGTGTGGCCTGTCCTCGGCAGTGTCTGAGCGAGGGTGACACGGGCTGGCCGCACCGAGGGACACAGGGCTCACTGGGGCTGAACTGCTCTCTGCAGCCTGGCTCTGCACCGCTCCAGGCGGTCCCTGTTCTCACCCAACCCTCCCCGCAAGGCTAAGTCCAGGGAGGAGCCAGCTTTGGTCTGGGGGAGCAATGGGGGAGCAGCACTTTCCCCAGCGAGTCTGATGGGGCCGACCTCGGAGCCTGCTCGGCCCTTCCCTCGGGAAGCCTTTGTCCAGCACCTCCTGTCTTCCCCGCCCTGGCCTGTGTGCTGACTATGGTCCCTGGGGTGGGTCTTGGAGTCCTCGCTGGGGCAGAGGAGGCCATGTGAGGTTGCCTGCCCGTGTGGACGCTGCTCCTGTCTGAGCCCACTGCCCACCCAGCCCTCGGCTGTCCCGCCAGAGCTGAGCCCGTGGTGGACACGGGCAGCCTGGTGACGAGTGTCTCTGCCCCCGCTGCAGGTGGGCATCTCTTAACAACCTCTTGGTGACACTGTCCTCACCACGTGGCCGCTGCCTGGGAATGCTAATGAGGACAGGGGGCCCGGGGCAGCCACTGCTGACCTGGCTATTAAAAATAATTGGGCACCCGTAATGCAGAGGAGAAATGTGTCCGCCTTCGGTTTGGCTGGGAAATGTGGATAATTCTCATGTTGCCATAGAAACCAAGATAAGTTCCTAACATCTCTCAGATATTTGTGAGTCCAGGGATGTCTGCGGGCATCCCCAGAGAGAAGGAGGAAGGAAACGGCCAGCGGCGGGGAGGGGAGGCCCCAAGTGGCCGGCAGATGCGGTCCTCCTCCCTGGACAGCAGCCTGGGTGCCGTGTGCGGGGTGATCTGGGGAGCACGGACCTTCCCCAGGGCCTGCAGTGTCCCCAGCCCTGCAGGTCTGCGCATCTGCTCCTGCCTCCTGCCCAGTGGCAAGGACGCAGCAGGAGGCTGGGGCAGGAATGGAGAAACCAGACCGAGCAAGAGCGGCTGCGTCAAAACCTGGGGAACCCACAGATACAGGCCCCCCAGCCCCCGGGACCCCCGGGCGCCTGCAAACCCCAAAGCACGGGACCCGGCCTGTGTCTAGCCTCATCTGCAGGCGTCCCGTGGGCTTTGGGCATCGTGGCTCTTCCTCCACAACCCTCCTGAGCCCAGAGTGCCCCTGCTGACGGGTGGCTGAGCCAGGTCCCGCGGGGCCACAGCTCCTGTCCGTGCGGCTGCAGATCCTCCCGCGACCCAGGACCTGAGAGATCCAGCGCTGCCCGGGCTGGGAGCTCCGCCCTGGCCGCCCCCACCGGGTGTCATCTGCGCTTTTTCCTCGCTGTGCCCCTGTGCGGCGCTCACTTCCCGCCTCAGGGGCCCCCGAGCCTGGGAAGGGCCCCCTGAGACCCCCTAGAAGGGACCTGGCCCCATGGCCCCAGGGAAGGTGCCTCCTCATCGCTGGCCCCGAGTGAAGGGCACAGGGGTTTCCTGCCATGCAGCCTGGGGCCAAGCAGGCTGCACAGTTCTGCCACCATGGCTGTCCTCAGGGTCCTGCGGGGCGGAGCCCGGGTCCCAGCCCTGGGAAGCAGCTGCAGCCTCCGCCCTTGACCTGGGAGGACCTGGAGCGGCTGCTTAGGGGGAGCTGTGCGCGGGTCGGGAGGTGGCAGTGCAGGCCTGCCTGGACAGGGAGGCTGCATTTCCAGGGACGGGGCAGGGCTGGAGCCCACGCACCTGGGTCCGCCTGGGCGGGCACGTGCTTAGGCCTGCAGAAGCTGGCTGTCCCTAGGGGCTGGGCCCAGAGCGTCAATGCAAGACCTGGTGGGGGCCTGGGGGGCCTCACCTGCCTTGGCGTCCCTGTCCCTACCCAGCCTCCTGTCACAGCCCCAGCACCACGTCCTGCTCTTTCTCCAGGTCCAGAGCCTTTGCTCAGGAGTCCCTGGCCTCGTGCTCACAGTGCGGAAAGGAGAGCGATCAATCTCAAGCATCTCCACTTCCCGCGGAGCAGCTTCAAAGAGCCCTCTTTCCAGATCAGCGGTCGCTTAGAAAGGTCGCAGGAGGAGCGTCGCGGGCTGCAGAGCTTCGGGGAAGAGGGGTGCGAAGCATCAGGCCTTGCGTCCCCACACCTGAGGTCTGTGCTGCTGTCCGCAGTGCAGGCGGCAGAGGCCGTTTCAGAGCTGGACAGCAGGGACGAAGGCTGAGGCTGGTCCCAGCGGTCACCCAGCTTCCCGCCGTGGGCAGGGTGCCTGTGCTGGCATCACAGGGCCTCGCCCTCTGGGGCCCAGGAAAAATTCCCGGCGCCCAGCTGTGATCCTGCGACCATCAGGACGGGGTTCCTGTGATGGGGCTGAGTACTTCCCTCCCTCCCACTGACCCTGCCCCAGCCTGGCCCACCTGTGTCTATTTCTCTGCCGTGCTTAACACCCATTGCATAGATGGGGAAACTGAGGCTCAGAAACCAAGCATGTATCCCAGGTTCAAGGAACCAGCTGGAGGTGGAGCAGGATTTGAACCTGCAGTGCTGCCTGTTACCTCCACCCCACAGCAGCCCATGGGGCAATTTCATGACCTGTGTTAAAGGTGGCAGGGAGGGGCCGCCTTGCCAAAGGTCATGCATGAGGGCTGAGGAAGCCCTGTAGGTGTGTGTGCGTGTGCGTGTGCGTGTCACTGGCCTGTCCTCGGGGCCGGCCTGGACACTGTGAGGATGACAGCGTGCTCATGCCCCATGGGAAGTCTGTGGCTGTCCTGTCCCTGAGTGTCACCAGCACCAGGGCAGGGCTGGGCATGGCCCCTGAGAGGTCTCCATCAACTTGCCGAACAATGGTTCTGCTCTCCACCTCTCGCGGGCTGTAATGAGGTGCCAACGGGACTCGGGGTGAAACGGATGGGTAGGAGGTCACTTAGATCCTCGCTGCACTTTTGTAATAAGAGTTACTCGTCAACTTAAAGGGTAATAATGTCGTAATTTATCTGGTGATCTACTGAAGGTGTGTGGTCAAGGGCTGGGTGCAGCTATCACCCCAAAGTTCAGGCACCCCCTCTTTCTCCACATGCAGGAGTGTGTGTATGGGGTTCTTTGTCTCCTTGGTTTAAGACAATTCTAGCCGGGACCCGCTTCGTTTCCAAGCACCATGGTGAGACCTCTGCAGGAATCATGAGTCTCCTTTGAAAGGGGCGTTTGGTGACAAGACAAGGTGGCCTGGGCCAGGCACAGAGCTCGCCTGCCGGGAGCTGCGTCACACCGCACCCCGGGCCCCCCGGGCCCTCATCCCCGCTCTTGGTGCCAGTGCGGCCGCAGACAGACTGAGCCCTGCCACTCCCGTTCCACAGATGGCACGCAACAGAGAGGTCCACCTGCCTGTGCTGGCAGAGGGCGGGGACTGCATCCTGGCCAGGCTCTGACCTGTCCTCTTAAAAGTGCCCAGAGGAGCGGCCGCTGTGGCCACGCCGTGTGGTTTAACATCTACTTTTACTATGAGAAGATGCCTTTCCCACACCTTCCCATAGTGCACTGCTGTTGTAAAAGCTGGGATATTCAAATACGTGTCCATACCAGCTTGGTGCCTTGGGGCCCAGGGCATTACTTTAATCCCATGCAGTTCTTTAGGTATTGGTTTGATGCCAGAGTCTGGGGCACAAAGGGGAAGTCAGTCCCTAGCAGACTCTGGGGCACAGGGGAAGTCAGTTTTGCTCATCGTGGTGTCCCTGGTCTCCAGCCAGGCCTAGGGCTGCTCCCCCAGGCTGCTGTTGGGTCTGGCTGCAGGAACCAGCCACACAGAAGAGTGTAGGCTTTTCTCTCACCTACCTCGCTGGCCCCTGCCCAGGTATACGCACAGGCCAACTTAGGGAACTGTACTGGGCCATCGTCCTGGTGGGCAGGGCGCTCAGGGGCTGTGTCTGCACACTTGGGTGTGAGGGTGGATGAGCTCACGGGTGCTGGGAAGCCAAGGGGTGGAATCTAGTGGTCATTTCTGGGCTTGAATGCCCCAGAACCAACTTTACCTCTTTTAAATTTTTCTCTTTTGACTTTCAGTGTTTTCTTTTTAATTAACACACAGTTGTATATTTTATTGGGCAAAAGCTTGCTGTTTCGTTACATGTGCACCAACTGAACAGTATCGCTAGCACTTCTGTTGCCGTTATTTCTTCAGTTAGAGCCTTCACGTTCTCTCCTAGCTCTTCATAAACGTGTCCCAGGGTACTGTGGACCACAGTCACCCACTGTGCTGTGGACTCTGTGATGTCTTCCTCCCATCGAACTGCCTAGTACCCACTGTCTCACCCCGTGTCTCCCTTTCCCCGCTTCCTTTTTTCTTAGCCCAGAGTAATCCTCTAGCGTATTCTTCTCTTTTCTATTTGGGGGTCAACTTCTGAGCTTCCACGTATGTGAGAGAACACCCAGTGTTTGCCTGTGTTATTTCACTCACCATAATGTCTTCTAGGTTCACCCACACTGCTGCAAGTGGCAGGGTTTCATTCTCTTTCATGGCTGAGTAATATTCCTTGTGTGCATACTCCACATTCTTCACCCCCTCATCCATGGGTAGATGCCTTGGTTGAGTCCACGTCTTGGCTGTTGTGAAAATGCTGCAGTAACGATGAGGGTGCTAGTGGCCCTGGTGAGAAGGCAGCTGGTGATGTGCTCACTTCATCTCCTTCAGACACAAACCCAGGGGCGGGACATCCCCGCACCCATATCCCAGGACCCTGCTTCCCTTGGTGATCCACGCTGTGTGTCCAGATCCCCTCTGGGAGCGTGATCTTGACCCCTGTGTGCAGCAGACTAATTCTGGGGTGCACACTGGATCCAAGTGCAGTCCTTCAGAGTCTTTCTGAGGGGTTTGGGAACCGGAACTGAGCAGAGGGCACTCAGCATTTCTCTGAGGGCCACGGGGAAGAGGCGGTGCTGGTGCTGCCGGAGGCCATGTCCTGTACCAGCGGACCGAGGATGCCCATGTTCCCAGAGAGGACACTGACGGCTGGAGGAGGAGAGGGCTGCGAGATGACCTCTGGCGTTTGGGTTCCTGGGGTCCAGCCACAGCATGCGTGTAGGTCCCGTGAGCATGGCAGCAACACTCCAATGTGCTCATAGTTTTGCTTCTTCTCGTTCTGTTCCATGCAATCAAAATAGTCCTCACCAGGAAAACACGAAAGCACTCATTTCCCCCAACGCCAAGACTCACGCAGTACCCACAAAGTACGCTTGAATATGAACGACATTTGGCACAATTTTATTGCAATCATTTGGAATTTTAGCTCCAGAATATTACTAACTTTCTTTCACATTATGTCAATTACTTTAAGAACATTATGTCTTGTCTATTTGGGGAATTATTTCCTAACAACGGCATTAAGCCTCATTTTCTCAGTAATTACTTGGACTTAGCTGTAACTTTTAATGATCTATTTGCTCACCATTGTTTTTATGCCAATGCCATCTCTTCCTTATTTTCCTTTCATTCCGCTGAATTGTACCCCACGGTTATTTTCTTTTTCCTAAAAGAGCTGTGTACAGTGTACTTTCTGCTCCAGGCTCATCCTGGCCTCCTGACAGCGCTGTCTTTTGTCTGGAGATGCAGTCCTGGTTCTGAGTCCTGCTTCTTCAGAGCTGTGTATCTAGGGCAGGGTATTGTGTCCCGGCACTTTGTATCACAGGCAAGAGTGACCCGTGAGAGTGGGATTTTAACTCTTTTTTAAAAAGGAATCTTGCTTTATTTAGTTTTGACTCTGAGAGCGTAAAGAACTTTCTAAAGCATGGGTCAAACGTTTAATCAGGGCTCAGAGGAGTGTGTCAAGTTTTCGTGATATTTGGTCAGGCCACCGTGATCTGGAGGCTCAAGTTTGCTTCCTTGTCTGAGGAATTTTCTTCTCTCGTGTCTGTAATGACTTCTTTCTCCCACTCTCTGTCCGACACCGGTCCTTTGGTCTGTACGTATGACCTCATCAGGGCTGCCATCCCTTCCTTCCCGTTGTTCCCCAGGCGACTTTAACGATTTGCCTGATTCACCAGGTTGGGTCCGGCCGCATCCTTCGCAGCGCCTATCACTGTAGTAATGGTGTTTCCAACACCAGGATCTCTTTCTCACTCTTGAGTCCCCCATTTTAAAAACTGTGGCAGCTTGTGTTTATGGATGCAGTACCCTTTCCTGTCCCTCCGCGGACACCGACTAGGAATTGAGAACCCCTTCCGTTTTTGCCTCGATCCTGTTTCATCGTGGACGGGGTGACCACCACGCCCCTGTGGAGGTGTGACGGAGGGGATCTCTCGGCCCTGCAGAGCCCTGGTCCTGTACGTGAGTGTGTGGTTACCGACATTTGATGACCTGACCTGCAGTGGCCGCGGTAGCTGCCACCGAACCTCCCTCTTTAGCTCAAGGTTTGCTATTTCTTTCTGGAGACGCTCTCAGGGTAAATATCTGTGCAACCTCTGTCCCCGCACTGAGCATGGGACAGCCATCAGCCGGTGGCAACGCCGTGCCTGCTCGGGTGCCGCCGGAACTTCACAGCGCCGGGCCGTGAGGTGTCTGCTTCTCTGCTGCACGCGGTGGGCGAGCAGGCGCCACTAGAGCGAGCGTCTCTGCGCCCTCGGGCTGTGGTGCAGCAGAGCCAGGCTCCCGCCGCCTCCCGTTTTCTCCCTACCTTAGGTTCCCTGGCAACTTCCCCCTCCGGCTTTCCCCCGCCCCGTCTTGGGCCTTGGGGTCTCTCATTAGGATCTCACCCTCTCTTCTGTCGCCGGGTTCCTTTCCCGGGCTCCTGTTTCTATACCAGCCCATCCCACCTCCCTGTTCTCTCCAAAATGGCCTCAGGGTTTCCTCTTCACCCCCCACCCGCCCTCCGTGCAGCTGCTGGCGCGTAGATTCTTAAACCACTGGATCTGGCTGGGGAGAGAGAAGAGCTAAGCTCGGGCGTGGAGATGCCTGTGCTGGTCTGGAAGGTTCCTGGACTCCTTCTCTCCTCTCACTTGGAAAACAAACGGCTTTACTGAAGAACCCTCCTAGGAAACAGCTTGGTTGGAGAATATTTTGGGTGGGATATCGCCCATCCATTCCGAGAGCATGTTTCCATGGTCTCATTAATTGCCAAGGGTGTGGTTGTCCCCAGGCATTGCTTTCAGAGCCCTTTGGTCACCTCCGGGAGTCAGTGCGGACGGCTCTTCGTGTGTGAACCTTTGGGTCCGTCCCAGTCCGTTTCGGGTCTGTAGATTTCAGCCTGTCCGTGCGGTTGCGGTTTTACGCTTGCCCCATGGTGTCTAATTCCTGTTTGCCCAAATCTTCCTCACTCTCTGGCAGGGACAGGGGTCCCTCATCCCCTTTTATCCCCAAAGTTCAAGTTCCGCTGTGTTCTGTGAGGACACCGGGATGTGCTTTCATTATTGCGGTGACGTTCTGCTGTTGTTTTTAATTAGATCTTCTATTGGGATTGGGCCAAATACTTGGCACATTTGGGGAAAATTGATCCATTCACACTGTGCAGACGCCCATCAATAGAGCAGCTCTTCCGGAGTCCTCTGTATTTTATCAGAAAACCTAATAGTTTTTTTCCTTCACACAAGTTCTGACAGTTTTTTATTGCAGTTATTTTAGGCCTTATGTGCTTTTATCTACTGCTCGTGTGAGCAGAATCTTTTTTTTCTCACGTGACAGGCCCTAAATGGTCATTGCTACTCTATAGGAAAACGACAGCTTTTCGCGTTTATTTGGAATCTAGCCAAATTGCTAAAGTGTCATCAATTTTTCTTAAGTAACTTCTCTTAGATTTTCTGGGTGTTCATTATCGACTCCTTGATAAACTCGAAGCTGGTTTTCCTTCCTGTCTCGCCATTATACTTGTCAGGTCCCTGTTATTCTCTAGGGTAGCTTTGATGGCTTTGGAGCAGGAGGCCCTGCCTGTGCGCCCGTTGGTCATGGGGGCACCCCTGGCGCGTTGCTCTTGGGAACGTGTGGTGTAGGGTCCTTTTAGATGGTCCCGATTTTCTAAGAGATTTTGTCCGGCCTCACAGCAGTATCCCCTGGCCATAGTGGGGCTGAGCAGGCAGGAGGGGTCCTGATTGGACTTGGGTGTGACAGCTATGTCTGCGTGTCCATGCTGGAGCTGTCCAGCTTTGCCAGATGAACACCGGGCATGTGCCGTGCTGGAGCGGTTTAGGAGGAGCTGTCGCCTTCCTTTTCTCAAGGACCTTTCCTCAACGACTCTCTGCCCTGCATCTTTGACCTCCTGTCCCCTGTTCCTTACTTCATGACCCCAGTACCCTAGTCCCACCCCCACTGCCCACAGTCCTGGTCCTCTCTATGATCCTTGGTGACCCAGGGTTCCCAAAGCCCCTTGGCTGGTGACCTCCTCTTCTCGCAGGGTCTCCTGGACAGCACCCATGCCCCGGCCCCTCTGTACCCCCTCTGTACCCCTCTCTGTCCTGTCCCACCCTGTGTCTCTCTGCCTGTCGTGCTGGCCCTGGCTCACTCCTCCCCTGGACATCCATGTCGGCTTCCTCCGGCCACCAGCCTTTCCTCTTTTGTGCTTTCTGTCCACTCCAGTCTCCCTGGCCCCCTTCAGCTTCCTGTCCACATGATCAACTCCCAGGGTTGGGCTCCCAGCCATGGCACCTCCACATGAGCACACCAAGGGCTCTGTGTCCCCAAAGTGTCCCCCCACACTCTGGATGTGTCACAAACCCCTTTGCAGTCGCAGTGGTCTTGCAGGAAGTTGGTCTGACCTGTGGTTCCCTTCTCCACCCTTGCCGACTAGGCATATAGTCGCAGCCCTCCCCCGGGCACTTGCTGGGTGTGCCAGGGGTACCATTCTCCGCCTGTGCAAACACAGTAGTGTAGGCAACTGAGTAGATAGAAATATTATAGGCAGTCAGACAGGGCCAGCCTCTCAAAGGAAGCAGTGCAGAAGATGAGATACAGGCACCTCCGCTGTGGCTGGACCTCAAGACATAAGATAAAATAAACGCACCCACATACCTCCCTAGGGATGGTCCTCAGGGACTGATATTCTAAATAGCTGTCAATCATCTTGAAAAAGCCAGGAAGAGTCGCTAACTCAACCTCCTACAAGAAAAGCCCCTGTTCTGTATCCATGCCCGCTTGCTATGTGACTCGCATCCCCATTTGATCCTGATTTAATCAATTTTACCTGAGCAATCATACTCGTAATCTCATTGGCTGACCACAGTTTTGTCCCACCTCATGCCCACTAGCGAGTTCCCATGTTTCCCACCTTGGACCTGCCTCACCTCATGGATTTACTCTATAAAAATCCCTCGAAAAGGCAGGGTCCTCAGAAACCCACTCGGGACCCCTTCTGTCTCTTTCTCTTGGACAGAAGCTTTCTTTCCCCCAGTAAATATATTCTGCTCTTAACCTCCTTTGTTTCTAAAGTACATTCTTCAATTTTTAGAGAACATGAACTTGTCCCAGGCATCTAGTAGCTTGGGAGTTTCTTTCCCCTTGTCAACAGGTGCACACAGGTTTACACACAGCTCTTCTGTAACAGCCTCCTGCTCCAGGGGTCTGACGTTCCTCCTTATTGTCTCTGTTAGGGGCTGAATTCTGGCCCCCAAAATACATGTGTGGGCCCTCACTCCCAGCACCTGAGATGTGGCCTTACAGAAAATGGGCTTTCCCCCGGGAGTCAGGTTCGCATGCGGTCACGCTGGGTGCGGCTGGCCCCATCCCTGGCTGGTGTCCTGACAGCGAAAGGGAAGTTGGGGCAGAAACACACAGGGAGAGTCAGAGGCCGCGCAGCCAGGAGAGCCAGGGAAGCATCTTGATTTTGGACTTCGGGCTTCACAATTGTAAATGATACTCCTGTGAAGTCATTTGTCTCTGCGGCCCCAGGACCTTAAGGCCCCAACTTCTTCCTGGTGGGCGGCAGCCTGGAGTCCCCTGGCCCAGACCACCCTCATCCTTCCTCCCCTCCTCCTCCCCTCCCCGACTTCCTTCTCCCAGCTGGGGTCTCAGTCCCTGCCGCAGCCCTCCCCCGGGCACTTGCTGGGTGTGCCAGGGGTACCATTCTCTGCTTTCCCACACCTCTCACCCGCCGTGTCCCTGGAGCCTGGCCCGGAGCCGCACCCTGCGCCGCCCCGGTCCGGCGGACAGGCCCCTGAGTGACTGCTGTAAGTGGGACTGGCCTGTGGTTTTCTTTAATATCCTGCTGCTGGGTTTTGATTCAAGGTTAAGCGCTGTTATCAAACAAACGAGGGACTTGCTTTAATGGTCTGGAACTGTTCATCTGGCTTTGGAGGGATCTGTTATTTGAAACCGGCTGAGCCTGGAACAACGCAGAGGTTTTTAAATTAAATTTTAAAATTTCTTTGCATCGCTCGTATGTACGGAGGTTTCCTAGAGGTTTTATAATTTTTGCTTTCCTAGGAAAATGTCTGGTGTTGTTGTGAGTTCAGAAATAGATTACGTAACACGAAACTATACATAGCACTATTATAATGTGTGCGTTTTTAGTGTTTTCTCTTACTTTTTGAATTACGTTTTCTGTCTGAGATTAATCTATTTTTTCACATTAAACAGAAATGAGAAGTTACTGTCTTAACCTGTTGTCCCTTGCTTTTCTAACCTGGTAGGCTCTGCTCTGCCTGCCTATTTCTCTGTTAGGCGTCTCTGGGCTTTGTCTTGTTCTCTGTCTCATTTCCAGCTGAGGAGTGGACCTTAATTTGCTCGTAGTCCCGAGCGATGACATGTGGGCTGTCCCCATCTGTCACGATTCAGAGCAAAACTGTAATGAATGTGTTTTATGTGCATCTCACACGTTGGAGAACATGTCTGTGATATAAAATTTCTGGAAGTAGAATTGCTATTCACAAATGGTGTGCATTTCTGACTTTAATAGATTGATTTTTCTCTGCAGAATTCCTGCCAGTTTACATTTTAATCACCGATAATGCTTATTTCATTCTACTTAACATTGCTTATAACATACCTGTCCTAGGCCCTCGGCAAAGTTTAACTCAGTTAACTCTCAGCACAACCCAGTTTTATAGGTGAGGAGGTTGGGGGATCGAGAGATGGAGCAGCTGCCCCGTGCTCTTGAAGTGATGGACGAACGTGGCGAGACCGTCAGGGCCCAGGCCTCACTCTTCCCACGCACACCGGGGTGCCTGTTGCTTGTCTCACGTGCTCATCAACATGGAACTGACAAATACTTTAATCTTTGTCAATCCTACGTTGGATAATAAAAAAGGTGAGTCTTGTTTTCGCTTGCATTTCCCTTACTATGACTACGGATGAACACTACTTTAAATGTTTGGGAAACGCATTGTTCCATTTCTGTGAATTATTTGCTCACAACCTTTATCCACATTTTCCTTTTTGGCTGCCTACCTTCTTATTAGTTTATAGAAGCTCTTTGCGTATTAAACAGTTCCTTCTGTGATGCGAAATGTACATATCTTCTTGGTCTTCTATTGTCCTTCAATTTCACAAGCTTTTAAAAGTACATCAAATATTTATGTAGTCAGAAATTTGATTTTATCTGGTGTTTGTTTGTATGTGTTCACATTTTAACATTCTCAGAAGACCTGATCTTTCTGAGATTTGAGAAATTACCTTGTATTTTCTTCTAGTACTTTTATAGTTTATTTCTTCTCTTTTCTATCAGTACATGTTTGTTGTATGTCATGTTTACATTTATCTTGGGAAGCGGGTACATATACATAATACAGATTATTTCTTTTTTTAGTTCTCTTCTCTTTCCTTCCTACTTTTCTTCCTCTGCCTCTAAATCCCCTTTCCTAGCTTATTTTTAACATTAAATCTTTGATCCATCTGGAAAGTACTTTTCTGTAAGATATAAGGTACAGATTAAACCTTTTCCCTAGACACCATTTTTTGTATAATTTGTCTTCTCCATTTAGACTTTCCATATTTATCATACAGTAAATTCCCACAGATATGTGTATACACAGCTTATCTTCTCCCCATTGATCTGTGTATAAATGTACCTGTGCATAATTTAAAAATAACTACGATTTTGAAATACTTTCTATCAGCTAAGACTAGTGACTTACTAAGCTTTTTTCCATGGGAAATTTTGAATCAGTTTATCAGGTTTTGCAAAGCATCCAGTTGATACTTGTGGCAGTTAGGGTAGAGTGTCAACTTGATTTGCTTTGGGATCCACCTGGGGGATTGGTGGAGCACACTTCTAGGTGCGTCTGGGTGCATCACGGAGGTGTGGCCTGGGAGTCTATGTCTGCTCCTTTACCCCTTCCACTGTGGCAGCATTCTACTGCTCTGTTTCCCAGATACCATAGAATATGCAGCTCTTCCCACTATACCCTCTGCCATGGCGTTTCTGTGCTGGAGCCAGCTGCCCATGGACTGAATTCCCTGACATTGTGAACCAAGTTAAGTCTCTCCTGTAAGTGTGAGTGCCAGCTATTGTGTCCAGTGATGGAAAAATTGACTAATACAAAAAATTGGTACCAGGAGTAGGGCCACTGCTGTGACTTTACCTGACCATCTAATTCAGAAATCTTTGGAACTGTTTTAAGAAGGGAGTTTGGAAGGTTTTGGATATGCAGGTTAGAGAAGCTCTAGGGTGCTAGTAAGAGGCTGACGAGTGTCTCTTGTCAGAGCTCAGAAGCCTATAATGCTGATAAGAGTGCAGACATTAATGGCTGGGCTCAGGAGGTTTTAGGACTAGAGGTCATGTGTATTACCCTCTGGCAAAATTTTGTGTACATTTTTCCATGTCCTGAGACTTTACAAGACATTGAGGTTAATTCTGGGCTAACTGATCTGGTGGAGGAAATTTCAAGATAGCTAAACATTCAGGCTATGTCATGGAGCCACTGGCTGCCTTCAGCCAGATTTATAGTGAGAATTAAGGTAAGATGTAGAAGAGAAAAATTTGAAAAATGTAACTTTCGGTCCACAAGGAGTCATATGTAAAGTTGGGGCCAAAAGAGGTGGGGCTGCTGAAAAAATAAGCACCATTACAGTGAAGACAAGTACCTTACACAGGGGCAAGAGGAAAGAGATCTTGAGGACACACCTGAAATCAGGAGACTCCACACATCACAGGCTCAAGAGTGCAAATATGTAAACTTTGCATTTGAGAGCCTTTGGCATCTCTCCTGAGAAGGGTATCCTAGGGAATTAATTCCTGGGATTTATTTCATTAGGCTCAGCCATCCAGGCATTTGGTCCAAGGGCACCTGGCTAATTTTACCACTGGCATCAGATCTTGGAGTTATTCACATAATGCTGGTTTCACGAGCATGTAGAGTGCAGGAGTTGTGAGGCCAGGCAAGCTTTAAAGGAAGGTGGCAAGGAATCCCTGGAAAGGCAGTGTGGGATGCTATGGGAATGAAGGTGAAGGTGCAGTGAGACCCCAGGAAGTTGGAAATAACAAGAAGGTAAAGTGTCTGCCGAGGGAAGCTGCAGCCCGAGTGGAGCCAGCCCAGAAGAGAGGTCATCTGGGCTGCAGCTGGCAAGATCATGGTGGTGGGGGCACTAAGCCCTCTGGAACTCATCTTGCTACCATGACCCTTGGATGCAGGATATGAAGCTGTAAGACATGATGCTGGCCCTGATGTATTTCAGTCTTTTTTAGTCAATTTTTTTCTATTCCTCCTTTTTGGAATAGGAGTATTTAGCCCGTGCCGTTGTACCTTGGGATTATGTAACTTGGTTTTGATTTTTACAGAGGCTCACAGCTAAGAGTTTGCCTTGAGTCTCAGAAGAGACTTTGATTTGGACTTTGGCACCATTGACGCTTGGAGGAAGAGATTGTTGAATTTCCATTTGTACTCAGGGTAATTGTAACCTTTCTGGCATAACTTTCTTGCTATTGCATTTGGAGATTTGAGTATGTTTAAAAATAGTATTTTGTGATTTAATCTTAGCATCATTTTTCTTTATATGACTAAAACACACATTCTTAGGGCTGGGAGTGGTGGTGCATGCCTGTAATGCCAGCACTTGGGAAGCTGAGGCAGGAGGATCATTGTGAGTTTGAGACCAGCCTGGACTACAAAATGAGCTCACGGCCAGCCTGAACTGCACAGCGAGACCCTGTCTCAAAAAGACAAAAAAAAAAAAAAAAAAAAAAAAAAGCACAGTCTTTGAGACAGGACACCAGTTATTACTAGAAGGTGTCTGGAAGATCCATATCACCCCCTGGCATGGCTGGTTACAAAGGCAGTGACCACTTTTAAACAACATTTTCTTTTATCCTGTATGTTTAGCCCATGTAAGTATCAGCATGTGAATATGTTGATGACATAGCTTGGTTTTCTTTCTCTCGTGATTTTTTAATGATGGCTTTTGTTCAAAATTTACAAATCTCTCATAGAATGTTTTCTCAGTTTTCCGTGTCCCTATTACATTTGATAATTTGGAATGCATATATTCTATTGGAATATTTTTATTATGGTAAAATTCATATGACATGAAACTATCTATTTATGAACTATTTTAAAGTGTACAATTCAGTGATGATTATAGTGTTAAGTGTACATTATTTATAATAGATTATTCAGAATCATCTTCCATTTTCTTTAACAGTTCTCAAGTTTGGTCTCAAATTTGGTCTTTTCTATGTTCTTAAAAGTCACGGAGGATCCCAAAGCATATTTGCTAATGTGGATTATATTCATTGATACCACGTTAGAAACAAAAACTGCAAACTTTGAAAATATGTCATTTTATTTAAAATTACAATTATAAACCCATCATATATTAATCTAAATAACATATTTTTATGAAGAATAACCACATTTCCAAAGCAAAGAAACATTTGCTAAGAGGAGGGACACAGTGATTGTTCTCAAATCATTTTCATAGCTGGCGTAAGAACACAGCTGATCCTCACATCTGTTTCTGCATTCAATCTGTTGCTATTTGCTATTTGATTTGAATTTTGAAGACATCAGAGCTTAACACAGATATGTAATTGGAAGAGGAAGGAGTTTTTAGAAGTCTTTTCAAATAATTATGAATATATTTCTTTGACAAGTGTTTTCAAAAGTTTGGCTGCACTGTGGAATCTGAAGCTATGTCGATGGGCTGTGCTGTCAGTTTTACATTTTGAGAGGATCTTTTGCCACTTTGTGACTCTGTGTCTTGGTCTTTTGGAAATAGACCTTGGCTTATGTGGCTCTTCCAAAGGTTAACACATTCCATAATACAGTTTCAAAAATATCACATTTCTTTTGTTTTATAAACATCTTTTTTTTTTTTTTGAAACAGGGTCTGACTGGATAGTTCAGGCTGGTCTTGAACTCACTATGTAGCTCAGGCTGGCATCTAACTCATGGCGACTTTCCTGCCTCAGCCACCCGAGTGCTGGGATTACAGGCATGTACCACCACATGTGGTTTTATTTTGCTGTTCCTTTTTTTTTTTGGTACCAGGAATTGAACTCACAGGTGCAGGCAGGTGCTGTGCCACTGAGCTATATCCCTGGTCCTAGAAGACATATTTCTTAAATGTAACCATTTAAGGTGAAAGACTTGTTCACTGAAAACTATAAAAGTTTGCTGAAGAGAATGAAGGAGACAAATACATGGAAAGACATCCTACCTTCATAGGTTGGAAGTCTTGATATTACTTAGATCCCACACTACCTGAGGTGATCTATTGATTCTGCACAACTCCTACAAAAATCCCAACCTCATTTTAAGAGAACTAGAACAATTCTTCCTAAAATTCATATAGGCTCTCAAGAGACTCTGGATAGTGAAAACAATTTGAAAAAGAAAACAGTTGTAGGATTCACCTGTCCTGTTTAAAATACATTACAAAACTATATTAATAAAAACTGTGATGCTGGCACAGATAGATAGATAGAGCCATAGAATAGATTGGCGAGCCCACAAATAAACCCTGTGTGTATGGACAGGTGACCTTTGACCATGGTGCCAAGACCTCTCTACGGATGAAGGACAATCTCTTCAATAAATGGCTCTAGGAAAGCACAACACTTACGTGCGAGAGAGTGAAGGTGGACCCTTGTGTGAAAATTAGCTTGAAATAGATTGAAGATCTGAATGTAAGACCTAAAGCATGAAGGTAGTGGTAAAAAAAAAAAATAGAGGAAAACCTTCAGAACATTGGACTTGGGAATGATTTCTTGAATATGACACACAAAGCTCAACTAAAAGAGCAAAAAAAGGCAAATAGACCAGCTCGGGTGTTAACACCCATGCCCAACAAGGACACCACAGGGAGAAGACGACCTGCCGAACAGGACAAAGCACTTGCAAATCATGTATCTGACAAATTAATATTCAGAATAGGAAAAGAATTGCTACAACTCAGTGACAAAAAGCAGAAATAGCCTGATAAAGATTTCGCAAAGAACTTGAACAGGCAAAGTGATATATAAGCGGCCAACCAGCATATGAGAAGGTGCACACACACCACTGGTGGTCAGAAAGGTGCAAATGAGATGCCCAGCGAGCCCTCTCCTCCGCTCTCTCCAGTCTATGCAGCCCCTGAAGTTGTCACCAAGTCACAGAGCGCTCGTGGGTGATTACTTCATGATAATCCCTCCCCGCGTGTGTAAAGAGCAAGTTGGTCCCTTACTTCTTCCCTGCGAAGCTTGAGCACGCTTTGGCCGGGTAATGTTGATCTGTCGCTGAATTTGCACTGAGCTATTCATAGCGCGGCTCACTGTGTGCCTGGAAGAGTGCTGCTGCGGTTCCCAGGGTGGTTGATGGGTGACGGCCACTCTCATGCCGGTGACCGGCTCCCCACAATCTTCCCGGCCTCCCCAGCCCGTGCAGTGTGCTGCCTGCACTGTGAGACACCTCCGTGGCTCTTTCACTCTTGCTTTGAAAAGCTGCTGCAAATTATTTTTGGCTTTTAAAGCTTTTATTGCATCTATGTTTAAAATATTCCCTTTCTTTTTTCTTTAAACTCTGAGTGATTGGCCTCCAAGTGATGGTGCCACTTAGCTGATACCATAAAACTATTTGAAAATGTTCTGTTGCATAAGACACAATAAAGTAAATAGAAACATCTATAAAGCCAAGTAGATAGTGTTTGCTGTATTTTTGTCTCTTACCGTTTCTTCCAAGCAGGTCCCTCTCTTTTATCACTTTCCATATTTGTAGACATTGGGGTACGGATAGGGGTTTGAGCCTTCCATTTATTTTTAAGCCACCCACTCATCCTTCACTATAAGAAAGCTACATTGCAAATCAGTGCTAATTTTAGAATAAAATATTGTTAGATCCTAAAATAAATTTTTGATAAAATTTAAAAATTTGGAAAACTGTTCAACAAATAAAATATTACTGCAAAATAAGATAATAAAGAGAAACAGATCTGAGTAAAGGGAAAATAAAAGCCTTTCTAAGAACTGATGAGAACTGTCTGACAATGGAGAAATTGTCCTTGGGAGGTGTGAGCCGCCTGTCATCAGTGGTAATCAAGTATTAATTAGGAAACAATGGGCTGGGACACTGGACAGGACTCACTGTCAGGGGAACTTGGACTCAGTGACTTTGGAGGTCCCAAGGCCCTGAGGTCTTGTGCTGTGGCTTTTACACTGCTGCTCCCCCGAGGGGGCAGTGCTGTCCTCTGCCTCTGAGCCCAGTGTCCCCCAAGCTTTCTCTTGGCCTAGCTTCTCTGAGGCCTGGGGGACATGCACCCTTTAGAAGCCCCTTCTCCTCTGGCATTGGGGAACACTCCAGAGTCTCCCACAATCTCCCCGCCATCCAGCGGTCACCTCCACCCTGTCCCCCAAGGTGGGGACGTCCCCAAGCCTGGCCCTCTGCTCCTGTCCTCCTCCTTCCCACAGTCTCCTGGCTTCATCACTGCTGGCTTCCCTTGAGTGGAGCTTCCTGGGTGGCTGCAGAGATGGAGAGCCGACCTTCCACTCCTGAATCCTGAAATCTAGAGGGGATGAAAGCCACCGGTGGCGGGGCTGCATTAATAATTGCCCTGCTGCCACCCCTGAAAGCCTACTGGTGCAGTCCATGAGTCAGGTTCGCACCTTCTCTGTCCTTCTGATACCCTGGAAGGCAGGTGCTCCGTCACCTTTGCTAAGCGAAGGAAGCTGAGGTTCAGGGATGCCAGGAAGAGACAAAGCCAGGACACCGAGCAGGTTTGGTGGCCCTGGGGTCAAGGCTTTTGTGGGGACAGTTCCACTCAGCTCAGGGGCGAGGTGTGGGTCAGGACGGGCAGGCAGAGCCAGGGTGTGGTGACCCCACGGGAGGACCTCGCGGCTGTGGGGCGTCACAAAGAGTGGAGTCAGAAGTCACTCTTTTGGGGGTCAGATACCCCCTGTTGATTAAGTGCTGCTGTTGGGGTGAGCTCAGTCTCTTCTTGTGCCCCTCACCTGTGAAATGGGAATGTCACAGGGCTGTTATGGGAATTCTTGTGTGTGAGAAGGTGCCCAGGACACTGCACACTCCATTCCCCTCCACCTGGAAATGACTTTCTCCGAGAACATGGTCTTCCTCTCCTGGGTCTGAGCACCCTGCTTGGAAATGACAGCCACCAGGAGGGTTCTCTTGCTTTAGCAATGAGAAAAATAGCTTCAATTACTCAGCAAGCCTTTCCTTCAGAACGTGTGGTTGCCATAGCAAACACCATTGACCCAGACCTCGGCGCAGGTGCCGACAGCAGCCTCTTCCTGGACACCAGGAAGGCTCTTCAGGGGGCCAGACCACCAGGCGCTGTCCTGGCCAGGGCTGCACTGACCCAAAGGCTCCACAAAGCAGGTGCATGTGGCAGCTGAGTCCAGAAAGAAGCCCAAGGCGTTGGGGTCCAGAGCCAGAGGCGCTGTGTCTCCCCTACCCAGTTGCCTCCCTGGGAAATGGGTCTTGTCCTGGGTCCTCTGTCTCCCTGATGCCTCTGTGGCCCCAGATATTTCCCGTGGCCCTGGTGCCAGGGGGTGACTGATAGAACAGAATGGATTCAACAACTTTTTTTGAAAAGAAGTCAAATGACAGTGGTTCATTTTTGTCTTTGATGTACAGAAACTTAGACTAATATATACTCATAGCATAAAGGTAAGCTCTTATAGAACTGTAATACAGGATTTGTACTTTTAAAATCACTGGGTAAGAATGAAATTCTCAAATGACCATATTCATAGTTGCACAAACTTTTTTTTAAGAAAAGAAGGAACACAAGAAATAGGCACAAAACTCAAAAAGCATAAAACAAGTCTAGAAGATTGAATGTATCCATTGGGGCCACAAACAAATAAATAGGCTTAATTTCTTTATTACAGGAAAAACCCATTCTCTGCTGAGTTGAAAACTATTCACCCATTCATCTACTGATGTGTCCACATATCAGTCCATCCATCCATCCATCCATCCGTCCATCCATCCATCCACCTACACATCCACTCATGAATCCATTCATCCATTCCCCCATCATTCATTGCATGTCCATATGCCCAGACATCTTACCCAAGTTCCCACCTATCCATCTGTCTGAGTTTATCCATTCATCCACCTGCCACCCTTGCTTTCATCTATATATCCTTGAATCCATCCAAGAATCCATCATATATCAGCCCATGAATCCATCCATAAATCCATCTGTCCATCCATGAATCTATTAATCTGTGAGTAAATCTATCAGTTTATACACAAACCCATCCATCCATCCACCCATCCAATATCACCCATCCATTCATTCATCCACCTGCGCATCCATTAACCTACTCATCCATCTACCCGTGTGTTAGTCAGCTTTGTTATCATAGCAAATACCGGAAACAATCAACTTACAAAGAGGAAATGAACAGTTAGGCTCACAGTTCCAGAGGTTCTTGCCCATGATTGGTTGGCTTTGTTGCTTTTAGGGCTGCAGTGAGCAGAACATCATGGTAGTAGAGTGTGGCAGAGTAAAATCACTTACTTCATGGCCATGGAGGAGAAGAGAGGTAGAGCAAGACACTGAGGTCTCATTCTCTCCTTCAAGGTTTCACCGCAGGACTTAATAACTTCTCTCTAGACTCTTCTCTTAGAGTTTCTACCAACTCTCACGAGTACCAAGTGAGGGGCCACTGTAACACATAGGCCTTCAGAAGACATGTAAAATCCAAACCACAACACCACCAATCATCCATCATGGATCCGTCTACACTCCTACCCTCCCATGAATCTATATATCCACCTACCTGTCACTTATGCACTCACATTTCTGTCCATGGACATTCCATCTATCCATCCATCCATCTATCATCTATCCATCATCCACAAACCTGTTCATCTATGAATTTAGCTATATTTATTATCTATCTATCTATCATCTATCTATCTATCTATGTATCTATCTATCATCTATCATCTATCTCTACCAATCATCCACCCATCCATCGTATATGCATGCATGCATAGAACCAACCAATAATTCACCAAACTTCCTGAACATCCCATGGTGCCAGGCTCTGGGACTCTGAGAAGGCTCGGCTGTGGTTCAAATCTTTGATTGTTCAGAATATACTTTTGGAGACCAATCTATAGCAAAATATACTAGCAAAAGGTAGCAGCAGTGGAGTCCAAAGGAGGGTGTGTCTGCTAGGAATCAGGGAAATGGGTGTCTTGTGTAGGCTAGACCTTAAGAACTGACTAAATGCTGGTCTGTGATTGAAATGGAAGGAAGTAGGTCCTCCTGATTAGAACAGAACACATACACACTTGGTGTGAGGTGCGGTGAGAACCTGCTATGGGTAGGGGTAGCCGATGGTAAGGCTACCAAGTCAGGGTTGAGATCCTGAAGGTCACTGGCTCTGAGGCTGAGAAATTGGGCTTTATCTTCGATTAATGGGGAGCTCTGAAGTCTCTGAATACAACAGAGACTTGGTCATGTTTTTCTTCAGAACTCTTGCCGGGACATGGGCAATGTGGAGGATGGACTAGAAGGGGCAAACAGGAGCCTGGGGGCCAGACAGGAGGGGATGTAGCAGCCAGATGAGAGAGGGGAGGGCTGGGGTCAAGGCATGATAGTGAAGGTCTCAAGTCTTCAGCATGTTACAAGATGTGCCTGGCACAGCCTGTGAACATATGGGTCAGGGAGTTGCTATGGAAACATTAGATTTTTTTTCCCCCCATCTGAACAAGGTTGGCATGGAGTGATTCAAAATTGCCTTGGATTTTATAGGCATAAAGGTGGTGCTGGGAAACCCCAAATGAGTATTGCCACTGAAATGTGTGTCATCACTTTCCTCTAAGTGACATTTTGCCCAGAAAAGACCATTGGGTCAGGGATGAACAGAGACAGAGTGGCCTTTTCCAACCTGAGGGAGGGATGGGAAGTCACTGAGTTCATTAAGGCCGTTTAGGTCAATTACACCAATGAGAATAATGACCTCTCATAATTCTGCAGTGCAGCAGTCACTTGGCAGCAGAAATATGTGACAGGGCTTCAGAGAAGCGTCTCTCAATTCTAGCACAAGAGGATCCTTTTAAGCACTGATTGCCACATGCTCACATGACGGGTGAAAAAATAGCAACGAAATCTGTGACAATAATGATGATGATGGTGATGAGGGCAATGACAAGAATGATTATGATAATTTCAGTGATAAGAAGATGGTGATGATGGTGAGGGTGGTGAAGGTGATGGTGATGATGGTGGTGATGTTGATGGTAATGGTGGTGGTTGTGGTGATGGTGGTGATTATAATGGTGGTGATGATGATGGTGGTGGTGGTGGTGATAATGATGTTGATGATGTTGATGGTGATGATGATGGTGATGATGGTGATGATGGTGGTGATGATGGTGATGTTGATGATGGTGATGGTGATGATGGTGCTGATGATAATGATGGTGATGATGGTGATCATGATGATGATGGTGATAGTGATGGTGATGGTGGTGATGTTGATGGTGGTGATGTTGATGGTGATGGTGGTGATGGTGATGGTGGTGTTGATGATAATGATGGTGATGATGGTTATAATGATGGTAATGATGGTGATGATGGTGATGTGGTGATGGTGATGATAGTGATGGTGATGGTGGTGTTGATGATAATGATGATGATGATGGTTATAGTGATGATGATGATGGTGATAGTTGTGATTGTGATGATGCTGGTAATGATGATAGTGATGACCTCCAATACTTGTAGTTTTCTTACTCTTTGCTAGTCACTATTATAAACACATTATCTAAATTAACTCACTTAATTCTCAAAAGCCCTGTGAGGAAATTCTATTATCACCTCAACTTTACACGTGAGGCAGCTGAAGCACAGGGCAGCTATGGGTCTTGTCTCTTGTTATGGAGGACATCAGGGGTGGAGCAAGTGAGAGACACCAGTTTTCACCATCTGTGTTCATAGGAAGAAGACTGAAAACATTTTGCAAGACTGTTTATCCCTCAGGAAGATGGAGAAGGGGTTATTCCCCCTGACTGGTGACTCTGCAGAGAGTGTTTTCCATGAAAGAGCCAGGGCTAGATGTCCCAGGCATGGTTCAGAAGATATGGTGAGAGGCAATGGCAATGGCAAAGGCAGAGAGGAAGCTGCTCCATGCCACATGTGTGCTCTCTGGTTCCAGAGAAAAGAAAGATTTTGCTAAATGTAAAGTAAGTCTTTTTTACTCTCAGATATGATAACAAGGAAACCAAGACTCAGTGAGGTGGCTTGTCCATGGATACAGCAGCGAGAGAAGCAGATGTCAGGCCCAGGGCACTTTGCACTTGGCAGTACATCAGAACTGGTAGGAGGGAACACTTCTTCCCCAGCTCTCATGTTTCCATGTGGAGGGACAACCTTCTGTGTCACGCTCCTGGGCCTGCTGGGGAACTGCATGATTGTTCTATATACCCAGCCTGCTGAGTGTGCAGGGCCAGCCTAGCCCAAACTGGCTTCTGCCAGATCTGGGATCAAGTGACTTGTGTGGGAGGGACTTCTGAGAAACCCAAGTAGATCATAGGGTAGGGAGGACACAGCCTTTGGATTCACCTGCTGTGTGACCTTGGAGAGCAGTTACCACAATGAGCGGGGTTCCTTACCTGCAAATCAGAGCTGCTGTGAGGTGACAAGACATGGAGGCCTTTCTGGGTGCAAGAGTGAGGCTGCCTGAGCATACCCCGACCATCCACTGCACAGAATAACTTCCACACATCTGCCTTTCGTCACATAGCCCAGTGTGCTACTCACAGTTCCCGCCGCCAGCACTCCTCACAGGGCCAGCGCACCTCAGGGACCTGGAGAGCTGTCCCCTGCACCCCTGTCCTGCAAGTACTGCTCCGCCATATACCCATGCTCCCTCGGAGCTTGCTGTCTCTCAGCATGGAAGACAGCATGTCGTCTCTGTGTTTCCCAATTTGGGGCCATTAGGATCCAAATCACTGTGTGGCCAACCCCTGCATCAGCACCTCCCTTGGGAGAGCAGGGTCACGTCTGGCACATATCTGTCTGAGCACAGGTCTACATGCACAGAAAGTTTGCCGAGTGAATCAATGGTAGCTTTGAGATAAGTCCACACTGTGATGAGCGGGGGCATTTCTGTCCCCTTGGAGTCCCTTGTTCTCTGGGGGCAGCTGAGGCTGAGGGTCAGAGGCTCCTGGGGCTCCACCTCTGACCATCCTGGTGCCTCTGGGGATCAGCACACTGAGGGTCAAGGTCCCACCCCAGGCCTGCTGGCCGCCCCCTGTTTTGGGTGCAACCACACATCCTTCACATTTCCTGGCTGCTTCGTTCATCTCGACAGCTGGTGCTATTTGTTCTGGGTGATTTCCCTTATTTATTGCCGCATTTTCGGGAGGCACATAACTCTGTCTTCCAACCATTTTACTGCAGCCTCTCTAAATTGAAACAATTGATCAGGTCTTTGCTTTTTCCCTTTTGTTCCTGTCCCTCCTCCCCAGATGCCCCACTCCCCACTTCTTTTCTTTCAAGCAGCAATTAAATGTAAATCCATTTTCTCTAAAGAAAAAAATTAATAACAGTCCTAGGCCTGGAGTGCACCAGAGTCAGGGGGGAGATGGCCAGATGCATGGTGGTGGGTGAGGGTGGAGAGCTCTGCTCCTTCAGGGAGTGCCAGGCAAAAATGCATCTGAGATGGGCTGATGCTCTATCAGTAGAAGGGACTATGGCCAGTAAATCCTGGAATCATGGCTGTGGGGAGGTGTGCCTTGACGGAGATGTTAGGGACACTATCCATGGCAAGAGTCTGAGTCCCATGTGAAAACCTTCTCAGGTGTCTGAGTTCTGAGCCAGGCACTGGCAGAGGAGACAGCTTCTTGTCAGTATAAGGACAGTCAGTTGTGTCCTGTTCATCTCTTCTCCTTTTGTCTTAGCCATTAGGAAGCTGAAGGTCAAAATAACAGTTGAAATCTAAGAACTTGTGACCACAGAATCACACATAAGACCTGGGTGGGGTCCAGCTGCTTTTTATGCTCCCTGGATGCCCACCCCAGCTGATTACTGATGGACAACCAGCCAGTCATCTGCTTAGCATGCCCATCAGCAATGACTCCTCAGCTCTTGTTTCAGGGCCCTGAGTGGTGTTGAGCCCTTGGCCCAGGGTACTGAGACAGAATGCCCATGCCACCATGTGCTTACAATCACCACACTTTCTGTATGGCTGAGGAGATGGAGTCTGGGATGGGAGCTGCAGGGTCTACTATGCAGAACAGAGGCTGAGCAGGCTGTGGGACCCAGGCCTCAGAGTCCCTGCAAGGTGGGGTCCAGCAGAGCCCTGGGCATCACCTTCCTGCACTGTCCAGCTTGGGATGCAGTCAGCAACTCCCAGCCTCTCTGAGGACTCACCTCTGGTCTTCTTGAGGGCACCTAAGAGCAGCCATGGGACCTGTACTCAGCATGGACATTCAGTCTGTCCCACAGCCAATAAAGGCAAGAAGTCATTCTTTATGTGGCCTCTTGCATAGGATCCATTTGTGTACTTGACCCTGTGGGGGAGAAAACACCCCTCAGTGCCTGCTTCTAACTTCCATATGTTTATTCTCTTAGGTTTGTTTGTCTAATTGTCTTTATTTTGCTTTTAATCTTAAAAGATGTTTTTGCTTAATGTAGAATGCACGGTGGATAACTATTTTTTTCCTTTGAGGATGTGACAAGTGCTTCTCATTGTCTGCTCACTGCCATTGCTTCAGATAGAAGTCAGCCGTCCTTCTTCCTCCCCCTTTCATGGTAGCTACCATGGCTTTGATTTTCTTCTGGGTCTGCTTTTGGGATTTTTCTATTTATCTTTATTTTTCAACAACATAAGATTTGCTGAGGTGTGGTTTTATCTGAATTGGCCTGCTTAGGGTTCACTAAAGGTTCTGGATATTGTTATGGCTTATATCTAAATGACTCCCAAAGCCTAATGTGCTCATTGGTGGGGTTTTGGGCAGTGACTGAATCATGGGTGTATGAAATGGATTAGTCAGCTGATGGGTTTATAGCTGGTTGTGATGCTGGGTGGTGAAGCCTGATGGAAAGCAGTGGGTCACTGTGGGCATGGTCCGGAAGGGTCTGTATCTTTCCTCTCTCTTGATCACTCTCTGCTTCCCATCTGCATGCCATGAACTGTTTCTCTTTTGTTATACCCTTCTGCTATGCTGCCCTGCTTTGGAACCAGCTTACTATGCACTGAAACTTCTTCAAACTGTGAGCTAGATTAAACCTCTCCTCCTCTAACTTGGGGGCCTTGGATATTTTTGTCCTAGGGTTGAGAAAGTAACTAAAACAGATTTGTTGGTTTGTATGTCCAATTTGCTGTCCAATCCATTCAATAAATGATTCATTTCAGAAGTAATACCTTTTAGTTTCATGATTCCACTTTTATTGTCCCAATATAATGTATGGTTCCCATGTGGAGCTTCTATTTTGTTGCTGAAAATTCCTGTTTGCTCATTCTGACTTTCTTTTTCTCTGAATTATTTAACAAATCTACAGTAAAATTTCAAGTGGTTGTGTGCTCATTGCAACATCTGGGCCATGTGTGTCTGCCTGTATCAATTTTTTTCTTGATTATTGGTGACATTTTCAACCAAAAGTCCCACTGACCTGGGCTGCATTGTAGCTTTGATCACTACCAGTCACCTGTAGCTTCCAATGTCCTGAGGGTAGGGCAGGTCCTTTCCTCCTGAGTTGCCAGGCTGAGAGCCTCAGGAGGCCAAGCCCTGGTCTCTCAGTACAGCCTCTGTATTCTCTTGCATTTTCTACATGGGGGCTGATTGCTGCTTTTCTTGGAGGGGAGCTGGTTGCAGATGCCATTGCCACTTTGGGTAACTGTAGTTCACTTGTGGCTTCTGCTGCATTGAGAATGAGTCAGGCATCCCACCCACCCCTATTCCCACTGGTCCTGGACCCTGGACCCTAAACATTATGAACCCATGAGAGCTCTCCCTGCTTGCAGCCTCACTGCAGCTGGCCTTTTACTAAGAATCGGCTGGTCATAGGGATTATTTTTACCTTAGGGGCTCTCTCTGATTGTAGTCTGTCGTTAGACCTGCAGTGCCTAAAAAGCTTGGCGCATTTCCCCTGGAGTCTGAAGCCTTGTCACCAGCGGCAGGTCCACTCCTCTTCCTGCCTGCTGTAGCTGTGACGTTGAATGTCTCCCAAAGGCCCATGTGTGGGAGCTTGGGCTCAGGATGACACTGTTCAGAGGTGGTGGAACCTTTAAGAGGCGGGCTTCTTGGGAGGTCCTAAGGACATGGCGCGTGGCCTTGAGGAAGACTGTGGGACCCTGGCCCCTTCCTCTTCCTCTTTTTTCTGTCCACAAAACAAGCAGTTTTGCAGTGGTTTATGCTCTTGCCAAGATATACTGCCTCACCACAGGCCCCAAGGTACAGGGCCAATGGATCAATGCGAGGAGCCTTCAAACGCCGAGCCACGTGACCCTTTTCTCATTATAAGCTGATCATCTCAGGTGTTCTGTGAGTGAATGGAACACAGCAGGTCCCAGAGCTGGGAACACAGCAGTCATTGACAACTGCCTGCCTGTGAGGCAGGCCTTTCTCTAGAGCTTGGCTTTGGACTTCTTTGCAGCTGTGGGTTTTGGAAGCTTAGAAGTAGGATGCCGTTGCTCACACAGCACTTTCTGCTGTCATGATGAGTGACTGATTTTATTTTCACTGTCCTACAGAAAAGCAGAATTCCACTGCAAAGAGTTGTTTTTTACATTTCTGAAAAGTGGGGAAAACTGAACAAGAAGGGCAGCTGGGTGCTGGTGGTGCTGGAGCAGGAGCCCAAGTATGAGGGACCCGGGTGCCCACGCGCTGGGCCCATTTCAGGCTTGTGGTCTGATGTTCAGCCTTGAAACCTCAGCAAGATGATGGAGCTGAAACCAATCAATTCTCACCAAACCTGTGATAGGCAGGGGCCATTGTGGTCCTGGTCATCACCAACACCAGACCCCGGAGAAAGACTGAAAACCCGTTCTGGAGGAACACAGCCCTGTCCAAGCCTCAGAACGCCTGCAAAGGAAGAGCAAGAGAGCACATGCTGTCACGGGAGATCCGGCCAACACATCCGGAGATGAACCATCACACACCTGAGTCAGAAAATTAACAAGCAATGGGCGTGGACCTCAGGGATTTCATGTGGCACAGTTATAAGGCACGGATGCAAAACAAGTGTCCAGCCCCTTAGGACCACATTTCTGATGCTGAGTCAAATTCCTTTCCCCACCACCATGACATTCATCTGGCATTGATCCGTGCCAGGTAGAGTGACAAAGCTTGGAGACAGCCAGGGAAGTAGGCACCAGTTTGCAAGGGAGGGTTCTGCCTGCGCTGGTCCCATGCAGCCTTCAGCACCATGAACAGTGCCCAGTACCCTAGTTTGGTAACTCCCCAGGGGCATCTCCAAGCCTGATTACAGTCAGACTTAGGCTGCTCAAAGTGAGTCTGAGAAGTAGGTGGCCAGGGAGGGTATCCTGGGGGAGGGACCACACAGGGCACCGAGTTACACACTGCACATTGGGCGTTGAGTACAGAGCGGTTGTAGTCACCCAACATGTTTGAATTTGTCAGTTGTAATACTTCTGTAGTCTTCATATGCAAATTAATTCAGTTCTGGTCCTGGCTGCTAACCTGTCAGTGGTGGACCAGCCCTTTCTTGTCTGAAATGGCTCCAATACAGCTGGGTGTCTGCTCTGGAAACACACCATCGAAACCTGCACATGTAGGCCCATGCCACCCAGGGCTTCAGCATCCTGCTGTCCATCTCATCCCTGCTGCAACCCTCTGAAGACAGCGATGTGAGTGTTTACAGCAGAGAAACTGAGGCACACATCTTCTGTGGGAAAGGAGCAGGGCCTTGTAACTGGAGCAGGGCCATGCTTGAGGTGCATGGTGGGCGCCGGAGAGGGAATCCTGGCTCTGCTAGTGACCTGGACCACTCTTCAGTCCACCATGACAGTCTTCCTACCTATGAATCGGGAGATTGTGTTTACTGCACAGAGCTGCTGGCTCATGTGAGTAAGGTGCTTAAAGTAGCTTTGCAGCTCCAGGTTTTACAGGGAGGTCTCTGATCCATTGTGAATTGGTTTTTGCATAGGCCACTGGCACACACTGATCTTTACTTTAAAAGCTCCCAGGATTCCCGTGAAGGGTTATTAGCCCTATTTTGTAGAAGAGACAAAACCCTACACTCCAATTCAGCTGGGCGGCAGTAAATGAGGATTTAAAAGCAAGAATGTACATTCTTCTTATTTTTTTAAACCTCATTGGCCACTCTCCAGAGACCCAGCTGATGTTGCTGGTGACGTAAGGAGCTGTGGTCTTGTTGCAGAATGGGAGTGTGTGACCCCAGGCAGAAGCCCTGGCTGAACTGAACTGCAGTGGGGCTGGGTCCCTGGGTGTGGGTGGCAGTCTCCATGGTGCAAGGGCCTAGGTCTCCAAGGGGCAAGCCCTCAGCCTGGTCCCCATACCACTGCAGGACCTGCAGTCACTCCCTGACCTCTGGTCACCCCAGGCAGATGTTCTATCTCCTCCTAACATGAAGGCTGAGAAGCTTTGCAGATGGACACTCCAGGTTCCCCCTCAGAGGAGCACGGAGTGACAGGTCCCTGGGAGGAGCTGAGAGGACCGCCTGTGCAGTGTGGCTGGGTGGATGTGGGGTCTCAGGGATCCTCCTTGCACTCTCAGCCTGACCCCATCACCAGTCAGGTCTTGCTGCCACCTGGCACCGTTTTCCTGGTGTGGTGTCTATAACTGGTGCTCAGCTCCATTTGTGAGGGAAGGCTGTATCCAGAGAAGAAAGGGCTGGCTGGTCTACACCATTCCCTAGCATATTGGTCACTTTCCTGTTGCTGGACATAACACCTGACACATAAAGGAGGGAGGTTCATTTGGCTTGTGGTTTCACAGGGTTCAGTCCATGGTTGGCTTCTCCAAGGTGGGAGTGGCATGGTGGAAGGGGCTGGTGGAGGAAAGCTGTTTTGTTCATGGCAATAAAAAGGAGCAAGAGAAGGGAAGAGCCAGGGACAATAATGTACCCTTCAGGTCACACCCCAGTGACCATCTCTAACTAGGCTTCACCTCCCAACAGCACATTCAGCCATGAACTCATCAGTGAGGAATCCACTGATAGGTAGCGCACCTGATGATCCAGTCACCTCCCATGTACATGAGACTTGGGGGAACACTGCTGCTCTAAACCATAATGCCAGGCCGGGGTTATCCTATGCCTCAGTTCCCATCTGCTCCTGAGAGACCCCAGCCACTATGGACATTAAAGGATGTGGCAGCTGGGGTGCACAGGGATGTGACATGGGATGTGCAGAGCCTGGAGCCATCATGCATCCTGGTGGCCATGGTCTGGGCTCCAGCGGGCACTGCCCTCCTCCAGCTACTAGTGCACTAGTGTTGGGTGATGCCTCAAATCTTTAAAACTTTATAGTAAATTATTTTGGCAACACTGACCTAAAAGAAAAAACCACCCAAAATCATGTTTAATAAGTTCTGAGTTTCTGTTTCTCAAGAGAGTTGATGATGGGGTGGAACTCACCAGTGGGTTCTTTCAGCATTTGCACGTGCATATACATATGCATGTGCATGCAAGCATGCACACCTACACACACACACACACACACACACACACACACACTCCCATGGGAGGGTAGGTAGCAGAAGAGTAAACCCAAGGGGGAGGTGTCTGTTGAAGCATTCTGAGGACTGTGACCCAGCACGTGTGTGGCCCAAACCCTGTCTACCTCACTCTGTGAGCCATAGCTTCTCACTTACACCCTGGAACCAATCCTGAGAATTAATTTTGCTCATCTTCCACTTCCAAGTGTTCTTTGCATACCCAGCAAGTGCAGTGACAGCTGTGGACATATTGGTTCTGTTAGCGGAAGAGCTTTGGAAACAGCTGAGCCGTTCCTGCTCTGTATCACTGTCACCAAATGTGTTGGAGAGAAAACCGGCAGTCCCTGTGCTAGCTCTGTCATTCCCTGTGATTGCTGGAATTAGTGAAGATTCAGAAGTTCTTTCTCCTGTGGATGAGACGATGGCGTTGTTGTAAATTCAGTTGAAAAACTCAGCATGAAAAGCAAATTATTTGTTCTTACAGTTAGGACAGGAAAACAAATTTTGGCAAAGCTGTGTCATGGTAAAACAATATTCTCTTTGAACTGAGAGCCTGAATATCCCTGGGGTTGCTGTGGTTCGCTCAAACACGCTGGGGTGATCTGCTGTGATAATCCACCCATCTAAGCCAAAGGCACAGCCGTCAACACTTACAGCTGGTGCGCGGGTTCTCAGAATAACCGGAGGCTCACAACTCTACAGTGAAGGTGATGTGAGGTATGAAAACAGCATGCAGTTTTATCAGACTTTCCCTCATTTTTCTCATCTCCCATCAGATTTCACAAATCAACGTTTGAGCCCTTGAACAATTACTTGGTAAATCAACTCAAGCATCCAATAATGGCACTTCTGAAGGTTTTGTAAACGAGGCTTTTAAATTTTGGATGCTGTTGTATAAAAATTGGTTGGAAATCTTTCATTGAAACGGTCGATGAATAGAATCCACAAATGTCAGTAATTAACATTTTTAGCAAATTGTAATTATTACAAACAAAAGTTCTTAGCAGGGAGACATCGTGGTTTAGCCCTGGGAAGGCAAGGGAGGAATTCAACACGTTCCCCAGCGAGGCTCTGCATGCTGGAAATTCCGACATCAGCGCCGTGTATCTTGACACGCGGGGAGCTTGTAAATGCAGTGTCTCGGTTTCATCGGGGAAATTTGTGCTGCGGACTGGGGAGGGATCAGGTGGAGTTGGCCTGGAATTTTCCAGTATCTATGTTTGGTAAAGCAGTCAGAGAGTCATGAATAGAGATGATGTATTTGACACATTTTGTTGTGAAAAAAAATGTGTTGGAAAATATGTACCCTGAATAGCAGCAAAGGCAGCGTCTATGACAATGTTTCTGCTGAACATTTCTACATCCCAGAGCAAAAATATCAGAATGGAAAATGCTCCCTGCATGCCAGAATTGACTCTGAGTTTTCTGGGTACCTCCGTTCCTGTAGAGAGAATATTTTCTCAATTAAAAATATCACTTATTGAGAAGAATCCGCTGGAATTTTAACATAAGCCATAAAATGCATTGAAGATAATCACATGCAACTTTATGCAAAAAAGAAAATATTGTACTACAATGCATTATTCTGAAAAGCACCATGGACAGAGTATGAAGCTAGCTACGCAGATGAAAAGAATATGTAAATATGTACTGAGAATATTTTACTTTTTAATGCTCACAAAATCATAAAAAGAATTTTAAAATTTTGATGAAATAGACATGTACTGTGCTTTTTATTTTGTTTTGGTGGCTTTTTTGTTTTGTTTTTTGGTACACGAAATCAATCTCAGTGTCTTGCACTTGTCATGCAGGCACTTGTGCCACTGAGCTATATCCCCAGCCCTGCAGTGTTTTTTTTATTAAATATTTGCCTTTAAAAATAGCTTTAGAATGGAACTGTTTTAGGACCACCAACATAATAAAATCAATTTATGGGTCAATAAATGCATATTATCATTTCAATTATATAAGGACATCTGGGTGTATATAAAATATTTAACGTATGTACACATAATTGGAATAACCAGAGCATCCCTAAGGTACGGTTGCCACGGAATCAGGCGGTGCAGCCCCAGGGGGCTAAGCAAATTGCCCAAGTCTGTGTGGTTGGGAAGTGTTGTACTATTTTGGTATTTTGGCATTATTTTTAATGATATTGTTACCAAATCTTTAAAAATATTAATCCAGTTTTACAAATATCATTTAAGACCCTCATTCCTGTCTCTACTTTCCCCCAGTTTTTGTCATTTAAAAATATTTTCCAGTGTCCTTTGCAATTGTACACGCAGCAAATTTAAGGCCGTGTTTACACGGTATCTGTGGAGTCCCAGCAAGAGCCCCGGAGTCACAGCCTTGACAGTGCATATCACCTCTGCAGCCCCACCCTCTCTCCGTCCTCTGTCCTGTCCCCTCCAGCTCCCTCCCACCAGCCCTGAGTTTTGCAGGGACCGAGCCCTTACACGGCCTCAGTTTTGCCGCAGGTGTGGACCTCCAGTGGATGCTCCGGGCCGCGTGTGCGTGGGCCTCGGGGTGCCGAGGGGCCCTGTGCTCTCCTGGTGTGACAGTTGTACCTGACGTGGTTCCTGTGCTTTGCCCGGGGAAGGAGGCCCTCAGGAGATGGCAGCAGCATTTCACGTGCTCAGCACCCAGCCGGGACTCCTGGGCCACTTCTAGGCTGTCTGGTTTGGTTTCCCAGCAGGAGTGCCGTGTCCCCTGTAACCCTCAGCGCCACCTGCGGCTTGGGACATGTGCCTGGGTGTGCCTGTCCCTGTGCCCCTGTGGCCTTTGCCCTCACAGCTGATGCCCACAGAACGCAGGTTGCTGTCCTGAGTCCTGCCCCATGCCCCGCGCCATCAGGGCTGACAGTTTTCTAACTTGGCTGGAGTGCAGGGTGCGCTGCTGTTGCAGCTACGTGCTCATTCTCTGAGATGAGGCTGGTGTTCTCCAAACATTCCTGTAGGTCCTGGGTTGTTCTAGAACCCATGTGTTTCCTCCTCCCCCTAGAACCTCGGGCTCCCTAGCTGCTCCACGGACTCACACCCAGCAGTGAGGGCCCTTCTGTCCACTCCTCTCCTTGCTCTCCCAAGGCCGAGGCCACGTTGCTGGCCGTGTCCTGTGCACCACTCTCCCCTGGGATCCCAGAGGCCTCCTCACCCCTCACCTCAGCTGGGGCCCAGCACCTGCAGGAAGCCTTGCTTGACGGCCTTGGCTCTGGCCCTGAGCGGAGCTGGTTCTCACATCACAACAGGCTGCTGGCTGTCCCTCCCACCCTGCAGCAGGGCCTGTCACTCACCCGGTCCCCAGGTGGCACCGGAACGTATGCAAGGAGTTGTTCTTTCCGTGTGAACTTGACTTGCAGTTTTGTGTCACCTTTAGGTGCAGAAAGTAACCTGACTGGGGCCACCCAGTGTCAGGGCTCAGCGCCAGCTCTCGCTGCTGCTCAGTGGCTGGATAGCTCTCCTGAGCTCATCACCCGCTCCCTGATGCTGGGGTGCTCAGCCAGCTCTCCGGGAGTCTGTTTGGTTCTCCCTATTGGTAGTGACCAGCTCGGGCTCACTGAGCGCCTTGGAGGACAGACACCATGTCCTCTTGGTCACAGTTATCTCCAGATAGTTCCTAGTGCCAAGAACTTGGCTCACGCTGAAACAGCAGGTGTTGCCTGATGCGTGGAGCCCCCTTGATCTTGGAAATTTGGAGGCGTGAGTCAGACAGTTCCTCTCGCTGCCTTCGTCTGGAGTGCAGGGGATTTTGATAGACCTTGAAGGATCCCAACGACTTGTGCTGGAGACTATGAAATGCATTCCAGCACCTGCAGATGAAGGAGCACCAGTGATCAGAGGCAGAAATGCTCTGTCTTTTCCAGCTCCTTCTGCCACAGCCGGTGGAGGTTCCTTGAGCTTCCACAGGGCCCCCGGCAAGGACAGAGAGGGGCAGGAGACACCCAGCCTCCCGCGCCAGTTCCGCCGTGGGCTCGGAGGGGTGAGCGGACGGCTGCTGCCCATGCACATCCACCGGCTGCAGCTCCGTCTGCCAAACCCAAGCCTGGGCCCAGGAGCGGCGGCGTCTTATCCTGCTCCTTTCCAAGACAGCTCACATCCTTGTGAAAAATCCTAATTGTCGCAGAAGGCTTATTTCCATTTGTGGCACAAATGGAGCCTGTCCCTGAGGGACGGGGTGCAGACAGCCAGGGCAAAGAGAGAGGCTGGCAACAAAGTGAGCTGCCTCACATTGGCTCATCCTGTGGCCTTGCACGTGACGAGACAAGCAGCCTGGGGCTGGTGTGTGTGTGTGTGTGTGTGTGCGTGTGTGCGTCTCCCAGCTCACCAGACCTTGCGCTCTGCAAAGGCCCGGGTGTATCACATGCCAGCAGACTCTTCCTGATGCCTGCAGGGCTCCCGACCTTCAGGGTCTGGGCCAGTCTTGGTCCAAATCCACTTCCTCAGCTCTGAGTCAGTGCAGAGCCTCCTCAGTCCTTTCTGCCAGATCTATGCCTCCCAGACTGTGTGCTCCCAGCATCTACACCTTAGCTTAGATTCCACCAGAGCTAGTTTGGGCCCAAACACAAGTCCTTCCCCAGTTGCTAGACACTTCCTCGCACTCAAGTGTTTTGTGGAAGACATGAAGCTTTGGGGTATGTGGGGCTCAGACGGGAGAGCTATAGCATATGCCACCTTGCTCCCTGTAGCCTTCCTTCCTCACTTCCTTCTGGTGCAACTTGGAAATTCTTCCCCTTTTCTTTAGCAGAGTAGTTCCACCTATTCCTAGAGCATCCAGAACTGAACTTCAGCCCTGGAAATCTTTTCTGAACAAACCCAAAGGGTGCTGGTGGCTTGATCTGCTTCATGTGGACAGCTTGCCCATGGAAAGTACACGGTGTGCAGGGGGCATCTGTCGGCACCTGCCAGGAGAGTTCTGCTCAGTGTAAGCCGCGTCATCTTTACCGAAGAGAGGAGTTGAAGATGTTTCCTTGAAGGAAAGAGCTCCGAGTCACAGAAACAGACCGCGAGGAGGCCGGAGCGGAGTGACGTGGGAGTGGGGTAGATGAGTCAGAGCTGTGGAAGTTCCCCAGAGTGGCCGTCCTTGGGGCTAGGAGGGGAGACACAGCCAGGTGACCCCAGCACACAGCAGCACTTTCCAGATGGAGGTGGCCCCTGAGTTTCTGGTGTTGCCATCAGCCCAGTGGGGCAGCATGAGGCTGATTGTTTATTTCTTAATGAGCTGCATAGAAATTATAGGAATAAATCTCCCATGGTAGTGTTTTTAGTGATACCTTTGTTTCAGTTCTGTGTACATGTGTGCATGTATATGTATGTATGTGTGTATATGTACATACATACTTTGTGTGTATGTGCATGTGTGCATGTATGCCCATGTGTATGCATGAACACACACGCATGCATATTCATGTGTATGTTTGCATATGCATATGTCTGTCTCTGTGTTCCCATGCATATTTGTACTTGCAGCACATGTGTGTATATGTATGTTCATGTGTGTTTGTGTTTGTGTGGATATGTATGCAGGTGTGTATGTTTGTGTTTGCATGTACACATGTGCACATGTGTATATTTATGTGTGTGCATGTGTATATATGCTTGTGTGTGTACATGTGTATGTGTATGCACCACAGACTGGATGTTTGTGTGCCCAAAATTCATCTGTTGAAAACCTAGCCCCCGCCTGATGGTGCTGGAGGTGACACTTGGGGAGGTGAACAGCTTGGAAGGGCAGGGGTCTCCTGCATGGGATGAGTGTCCTTTTGTAAAAGGTCCCAGCAAGTGTGTTTCCCCTCTCCTGGGTGAGGACGCAACGGGAGGAGCGCTGCCCTGACCCAGCCACTGGGCCCTCCTCAGACACCGAAGCTATTTCTTTTTTTTTTTTTTTTTTTTTTTTTTTGGTTTTTCTCCGGTACCGGGAGCCGAACTCACGACCTTGCGCTTGCCAGGCAGGCGCTTTTGCCACTGAGCTAAATCCCCAGCCCCCGAAGCTATTTCTTTTTGAGCTTGGATTTTCAGCCTTCGAAACTGAAAGAGACTCTGCTATTTATAAATTACGCAGTCTGTGATAGTGTGTTCCAGCAGCTTGAGCGGGCTAACTGTGTGTGCGCGGGTGTCCTGAGTTGTGATAAAAGTATATGTTTTGTACTAAATTTCATTGTGTTTGTTTCCTGTGGCTGCTATAAAAACTTGCCAAGCTTCGTGGCTCGGAGCAGCACCATGTATGCTGAGGCCGAGGAGGCCGAGTCTGAAACGGGTCTCCTGAGGGCGGCAGGACTGCGTGCCGGTCCGGGCTCAGGGGAGCCGTTTCCTCGCCCTTTCCAGCGTTTCCAGAGTCGGCTGCATCTCTCGGCTCACGGCCGCTCCATCTTCAAAGTGAGCAGGGGGCGCATTTCCTCCCCGACCCTCTGCTCCTCCTAGGTGGGCCCTGGCCATTGGCCCTGGGTGACCCCGCAGCACCCCTGCAGCACACAGGCTGACCCTGAGTGCCTGAGTGCCTTTGGCATCCACGGTGTGTGCAGAGTGCCTTTGGCCACGCAACATGCAACACAGATGTGGACGTCTGTGGGGGCCATGATCAGGTCTATTGAAGTCACAGGCAGAACCTGGAAGCCACTTGGCTTGGCCACCTGAAGGGTCCCTGAAGCCCGGGGCCTCAGCTTGTGTGACGCAAGCTGACGTGAAGCAGTGAGGGGCTTTGCCTCTGCGCTGCCCTGGCCGTGGCGTCAGTTGTGTCCGTGTAACTGAAACCTGCTGAGCTCGGCCACCTGTCGGCCCTGGAGCCCAGGACTCTCAGGGCCCTCAGAGTCGCCAGGGCCCAGGCAGTGTCCTCGCCTGCGTGGGAAGAAGGCTCAGTAGGGGTAGAAGAGCCCAGCACCCCGTTTGCGCACTGCAGAGGAGGCAGGAGAGCCGGCCCCGCTGTGCTGTGTCCCGGGCTGGTGGGAGGCAGGAGGGTGGCGCTGTTGTGCTGTGTTGACCCTGGAGCAGGGTCAGGCTGACTTCTTGTGAGAGCTCAGTTTCCCCATCTGTACAGTGGGGACGGCAATGCGGATTTCGAAGTATGGTTGTTGGGCTCCTGGAGACAGTGTGTACAAAGTGGCCAGCCCAGGGCGGGCACCCTGAACTCGTGAGTTCCCCGTGGAAGCTTGAACGGTCACCACATCTCAGCAGTTGACTCAGGACCATGCTGTCACGCCTCAGCAGACTGACCCCAGCCCAGCCAGGGGAAGTGAGAGAGTGGAGGGGCGTGCCAGGCCCACACCAAGGCTGGACATGCCTGGCTGCTTCTGCTGGCCCTCTGAGGCCTGTGCCATTGCCCAGGAATGGTCTGCCCTGGTGCAGAATGAAAGAAGAGCAGAATAAGCCCAGCTGAGGCCAGATGGTGACTGCAGCCACTGTAGCAAGTCTAGCTGCAGGTGTCCCAGAAGTCAGTGCTGAATGCTCATGGCCAACTGAGTGTTGGGGCTCTTTGTTACACACCAGCAGCTAACAGCTACATGAGTATTTGTCTTGTCTCAACCAGTTGTGCCCAAAGCCCTTCCAATTCTGGACAAGAACATGCTGCATTTCATCATGGTGGCTGTGAGGTAGCTGAGGGGATTTTGTGGGCAGGACTGTGCCTTCCTCCTCTCCAGGTTTGGCACACAATGGGGTTTGCTTGGTGTCTGCTAAGATGGGGAGAACAGCAGTCCATTGCACTTCTAATTTAATTATTGACTGATTCTGCCTTGATGGCAGGAAAGGCTCTGCGAAATGCAATTACTTCCTTGTACCCAAGCGTTTTGATTGTCTAATGATTGTCTCCAACAGCCGCCAAGCATCTGTCTTGCTTTTAATTAAACCTGTCTGTTAGGGAGGGAGCAGGTCAGCCTGCCCAAGGCCAGCCCAGCCACCCCTGGGGCAACAGTGCTCTGCTCCCTGGCTGCAGGCTGTGGGATTGAGACCCTGACTGGTGTTTATGAGCAAGGACACCATCCCAGAGCTGAGATTCCAATGAGACAAGCTGTCCTAGTAGGCCTTCTCCGTGCCCCGGAAATAAAACCACTTGTCACCTTGCCAGACGCACTGTTTGTTCTGAGCTCCCGGGACCCCAAGTCAGGGACCTATGCTGAGGCCTTGAGTGGGTGGAGCAGGGCCAGGCTGGGTTAGGAGCAGGCGCTGGGGTCAGAGGCGAATTTCTTGTGCTGTCTCTCAGCAGCTCACATGGCTGTGACACGCACCAAGGAGACAGATTTGGATGCCCGATCACTTAATGGAAATCTTTTGGATTTTAGAGCTCTTTAGACTTTGGGATTTTATAATTTTATCTTTAATTGACACATACTACTTGTACACATTTATGGGATCCAAGAGCGGCACTTCGATACCTGTATAGCGTATAATCATCAACGCTGGATAATTAGTGTTTCCATCTCCTCAGATGCTTCTCAGTTCTGTGTAGTGAGAACGTTCAACACTTTCTCTTGTAGCCCTTTTGAAATATAAACAAATTATTGTTAGCGACAGTCACCCCCTGTGCTGTGGAGCACCAGAATGTGCTCCTCCTTCTTAATGCTGTTTTGGTGCTAATTACCCAGCCCTCCCTTATCTACCTTCTCCCCGGGTTCTTCTACGTGTGGTGAATGTATTTCTTTTTAACATACATCCTTCGGGCTTAGCCGTGCTATTGCAAATGACAGGATTTCATTCTTTTTGTGGCTGAGTAATATTTCACACATAAGTATCCTCCATCTGTTGGTGGACACTCAGGCTGACCCTGCGCCCTGGCTATTGTCTGTAAACATGGAGTGAAGGCGTCTCTCTGGAGTAACAGGCTACCGTTTCTATGGCTGCTTGCCCAGTATGGGGCTGGGTGTGCTGGAGCAGTGGAGTAGAGGCGTGTGAAAATCAGCAGGGGTGGTGAGGATTAAGTGAGACCCATGATAGGCTGTCCAGCACAGCGCCAAGCCTGCAGTACATGTTCAATAAGGAGTCACTTCTTACCCACCCATCCTGGTGTACGCTGCTGGGGCAGGAGCTTGCTCAGGGCCCCTGGGAGCTTCAGAGGCACAGCTGCTCCTCCTGGGCTCACAGCTTCGGATGGAGGGGAAAGGCCACGGACCACACCACCAGGAGGCATTTCCTGTGGGAGGTGCCCACCAGCTCTTCCTGGAGGACAGGTCCAACAGTTGACCATCTTTGAGGAGAGGCATGGCTTCTCCACTCACCAGCCCAGGTTGCATCGCAGTGAGATGTTCTCGGCAGCTGCCAGGCTCCCGCGTGTTCTAAATGTTGCTAATGCCCGGGTCGGTGAAGCCGCACCGGGAAAGAGCCGCTTCCTGCCCTGCTGGTCTGGGCATCCATGGTGGTGTGGATGGAAGCTGGCTGTATCGACACAGCCTGCTTTGATGGATAGCGTGGTAGCTCCCATCAGAGCTCGGCATGTCTGCACTCCCCTCCTCCGCAGCCCCGCTTCTGGGACTCTTTCCTGCAGACGCAGAAGCTGGATCTGCCACGATGCAGCAGGTGGGTAACGGCAGCGTGGGGAGCGAGGGAGACACGCCTCTCTAGGGGACAGGCGCGAAGCTGGATTCCCGCCGCGGTGCCCGGCAGTGGCTCCTCACTCCTGTCTAAGAAGCAGGGCATGTCACCGCCACTCTATTTCAGCGGTCGAGGAGTCACTGGCCAGCCCCAGCTTGGCGGGGAGGAGGGCACCCTACGTGGGCAGCCCAGGGGACAGGATGGCAGAAAGCTGGCAATAATCTGACCTACAATGCAGAGGGGGGGAGAGCGAGTCCTGACCCCCCTCTGCCCCCCAGAGACGAGGCGGGGTGTCTCCTTCTCCTTCCACCTCTTCTCCCTCCCACCCTCCTTGCTTGTGAGGGTCAGTGTCAGTTTTTACCAGATTCACAAGTTCAAATTAATGCAGATCAGATACGTCTTTGAAGATGCTTTTGATCTTGGTTCAGGTGGAGCTGAAAAGCTCCAGTTAATGCACTTTTTATTCTGATGACTTGGAAGAGTTGTGTGGCTTAGTCATTTGACCCGGGGCTCACTGAGGGCCATGGGGGTGCTGGCCCAGGACATGGCCTGCAGGGGGTACTCTGGTCGTCTCTAGCCCCAAGGGCCCCTAGAGGGAAGCACGTCTGGGGCAGGGAAGAGCTATGACATGATGTGGGGTGGGGAGCCAGGGCATGCGGGTGGCCCATGAGCGGGGAGAGGCAGGGAACGAGACCCCAGAGTCCCAGAGGTGCAGGCCTGCCCCCCAGTGAGGCTGCTGACTCCAGGCGGACAGAGGGCAAATCTGTTGCCTTAAGCCTCTCTGTTTGCGGTGATTTGTTGCAGCAGCCATGGGACAGACGGTGGAGCCCCACCCCCAGGGAAATCCAGGAGGGCTTCCCGGAGAAGCTCCACACCCCCATTCTCCTAACCCTCTGCATCCCACGCTGCGTGGGGTCTTCCTGGCTCAAGGTCGTGCAGGTGACCCTGGGAGCCCCGGCAGGCACACAGTCAGTGCTTGGGGACATGGAGCGGGTTTCATCATCCGTGTGACACGTGCTTGGTGATGCTAGCCTCCAGCCGGGGACAGTCCTGGAGCCTGAGAGCAGCCCGCCTGTCCTCAAGTGCCACTGGCTGCACAGGAGGAGCTGGGATTCAGCGATTCCGCCCCAAGACAGCCAGGACTTCAGTTCTGTCACCATCTCTGGTTGTAAAAAGCTGCATCTTGATCTGTTTCCACTGCTGGGAGACGCAAGATGAAATTTTGGAGTCGGAGGGGCAGTTGGGCTTGATGACTGTGTAACAGACAGTGGAGTCCGGTCTCTGAGTTTGCTGGGGCCCGGCCAACGCTCCCTGTGTCTCGACTGGCAGTGTCACTGTCTGCCATGCCCTGTCTCAGGTGCTAGGGACCTACGGTGGGGCGCCACCTCGAGGACCTTAGGTGTGACAGAGGAGCACGGAGGTAGTCCTTGGAGCTGTGTCAGGAGTGCAGGCTCAGCGGAGCCCTCCTCCTGACCCGGCCTCAACCAGGGCTTCTGGAAGTCTCAGATGCTCGGCATAGCAGTTTTGCCTGTTTCCCCTGCTAAGAGCCCCAGACAAACACTAGCAGAGCTCAGGAGGTCCCTCGGGTGACTCCTCAGCAGTGCCCTAGTGCCTGCGTCAGGATCCCAAGGCTGCCAGAAGTCACAGACACAAGAAGACGGGGCTTGGATCTGGCGCCTGCTGAGTGTGGGGTCCAGCCGGGGTAAGCAGCAGTTAGAAACCCTGGGCTCTGGGAGGTGCTGCTCCCCCGCATTCCCTATCCACCCCTTGTTCTGCCTTTAGAGTGCTCAGTGCTTCTGCTCAGACTGGACTTGCACTCAAGCTATGTCAGTCTACACCACCCTCCTCCCTGTCTCAGCGGATGGACCGCTGTTGAAGGATCAGGGCCCCACACTGCCTCTCTCTGACTGGGAGGAGGAGGGGGCTTTGGATGGAGCTGGGTCTGGAGGTGGGAGTGGGGGGCCTGGGTCCTCTGAGCCCTGTCCTTGGGGTCCTGATGGAGGCTCCGATTGTTGTAGGCAGGGAGCTCCTCGCCTCCTCACAGTGGCAAACCTGTTGTTTTCCACATCTGCCAACCGTTTTAGTCTGGAGAGATTTTCAAGCCCGTAGACTCCCAGCTATGCGCAGGTTTAGGCATCAGCCACCGTCACCGTCACCTTCTTCTGTCATGAGCACCTCCTCCTGGCGTCTGGAACTCCAGTCCCTTCCCAGAAGGCAGAACAGGAGACATTTGTCTTAGTCACTTTCTTGACACTAGGACAAAATATCAGACATCCACAATTTACAGGAGGAGCTCTATGTTGGCTCACGGTTTTTTAGAAGATTCAGTCCGTGGTTGGCTCCAAGGCAGGAAGGCACAGTGGAAGGGCCTGGCAGAGGAGAGCTGCTCCCCTCCTGGCAGCCAGGAAGCAGAGAGAGCAGGGAGGGGCTGGGAGAAAGGAGGACCCTTCAGGTCAAACCCTCCAACCAAACTCCACCTCCTAACAGCAAGTCAGCTCTGAACACATTAGTGCCCCTACAATTCCATCACATTTGAAGCCTGCCTCTGGACACATGAAGCTCTGGGGAACATCCTAGCTCTAAACTACAGCAGCTCTGTTATAGAGGACCTAGACATCTACTGTCTTTGCTGGTTGAGCCACTTACCTCCTTACAGAACAAACTTCCTTTCCTGGAACCCGCAATTCTCAGCTCCTGTAGCTCAGGTGAGGTGGGTTCCATGCCTGGCTCCTGCTTCAGCCTGAATAGGAGGCTCAGCATTGTCTGATCAGAGTCCACAGTGATTGGCTCAGAGGAGGACACATGACTCCAGGCAAGCCAATCAGAGTCTTCCCTGGGACTTTTTGCTGAAGTAATTAGGAAAGGGACATGCTTAAAAGTGTTAACGTTAGTCATCACTTACTGAGCACTGCTCGTATGCACAAGCCATTGGGTGAGATGTGTACTTGTAAGCTACAATCAGAACATACATATAATATTCAAGTTTAAAAGCTTTATTATGGTAAAAGACACATTGCCATTAATCCCCTTCAAAATACTCTGCCTTGCTTTGAATGCTTGTATTCCATCATTTTTGCCACTTCCTGAGACAGTTTGGGAAGTCTTCGTTCCTGAGTATCTAATCACACTGTCACTGCTGCCTTGGGGTCCTGAACAGATGAAAAACAGTCCCCTTTCCTGGCCATTTTGACTTTGGGGAAGAGCCAGAAGTCACACAGTGCCAGACCTGGTGAACAAGGTGGCTGAGGACATAGAGTCGTGTTTTCATTTGACAGAAGTCTGCATAAGTGTTCTGAATTGATTCAGGACCTTGAGGCAGCCATGAAAAGACACCCAGGAAAGAGGACTTCCAGAACTTCTTCAGAAAGTGGCAAAAGTGGTGGGCTAAGTGCTTTCAAAGCAGGGGCAGATCCTGAGGGGCATTCATGGCTATGTGTCTTTTATTGCAATATATTTAAAAAAAAATGAAAACATTTAGCATACTGGGTGATCACAGCTTGCACATCATCTTACATCTTTCTGAGTACCATGGCAGGTCATAGTCACTGTATCTCTGTCAAGGTGAGAAGGTGCAGGCTTAGGGGAGATGTGACTCTCTAGATGATCGTGCAGACAATAGTTCTCAAAGCCAGGGTATTATTTCAAGTCCCTCTGCCTCCATGGGGCTTTTAGATTCACGCAGTGACTGGTGCTGAGCTCCAGGTGCCAGCACGCCAGTGTCCTGGTAGGAAAGGCTAGAGACCTGGGCATATAGAGTGTTTTCCATAGTGACGTCTGGAATCTCTGAAACTCTCCCAGGCCATTTCTAGATATTGATCTAAAGAAACAAGAGCCTGTGCAGACTTCGGAAGGGCTCTGTTTACTCCTCACAGGGTAATTTGTGGTGGTGAGAAATTAGATCTCATCTAAATGTCCTCTAATGAGGAAATGATTAAGTAAATTATGCAGCCAAAGATGCTTACAATGAGTTTGTAATAACAGAGATGAAATGTCTAGCATATTAAGTGAGAAAAACAAGGTAAAAAATTATATTTGGAGGCTGATCTCAATCACACAAAATTATAGACTGAAAAGAGAGACACATTTTTTTTAAAAGACTGAAATATGCCAGTGTTTCTGTAGCAGTTTTCTGTCGGTACAGAGATATATACTGCCTTTCTGTGGTTAGTTTCCAAAGTTTTCAAAATGGGCAAGTATTGTGTTTTGAATCAGTATTAAAAAACATGCTATTAAAATTCTGGTACAGAGAATGTTACCAGGATTTTTATTCCCAGAGGAGCTGATAATGTGCAATCCCCCCACCCCCTGCCCCTGGCCCTCGGCAGAAGAGCAGCAGCCTTGGATTCTCCTGAGCTACCTTTCCTGTAGACGATCTCCGTCTGACCTCTCTGTGTGACAAGCAAGGCAGGGCCTTTGCTCACCAGCATTTTTGTTTCATTCATTGCTGTCATCTGTATCATGCATTCAAGAGAAGCTATAAATACAGTGGCAAGAAGATAAGAAGGCAAACCCCCACACATCCATCCTGTAGGATGGGAGTGAAGTTTTCTGCTACCCTAGACCCCTCTGCACCCCTATCTCACGCTGTCTCCTCCCTCCTACCCCTGCTCCAGCCCAACCCTAATATTTGCGGGACTCGGGCGGGGCAAGTGTACGAACCCAAGCCCACAGGCCAGCTGTCTAAACATTTACAAATTGTAAATCAAGTTAACGAACTGTTAAGTGAAAAACGTTCTAGCCTTCTGCCTTGACAAATATACCTTCGCAACAGCAAGATGGCAGAAAAAGCAGAAAGTTACGGGTTATTTTTTGACAATTGAAATCTGGCAAAATATCAAAGTGACGGAATTGAATTATGGTGGCGTATGCCTGGGTGTTCCGTTGATGGGCCCACAATGCCTGGCTGAGCAATAAAACCAAAGCATGCATAATTTATAAATTATTGTGTGTTTATTCTGTTAAATTTGTTTGTCTTGCCTTCATTTCAGCACTATCACTAATTATGTTTTTATAATTAAAATTTTCACATAATTGCGTTTTATTGACAGCAGTGACAAATTGGACACCCTTTCTGGAGTTGCTGTAGTTCTTAGGTAGTTTTCAAAACTTAACTTTTGTGCGGTCTGCAGAGACACCCACAGCTGGGATTGCCAGTAAAACTCTCAGAGGAGTATATTGATCTGGAAACAGCCCAAGTACCTTTGAAACTTTACTTCTAGTGTTTAATCACCATAATGGGGTTGTGTATTTTACGTTCTCTTGAGCACAGACAAAAATCATAAAATGTTTATATTTCTTCATATAAAGCCACCACCACTTATGTCAGATTTTCACTGTTTTGCCGTCACAAGCCCAGCGTCCTGGCTGGCGATGTGGCTTGGTAGTGGACCCCGGCCTGTGCGCGGGAGGCCTGGGTTCCATCTCAGCACTGCAAAAAAATCAACAGCAGCAACAAGCAGCTCCTCCAGCACGGCAGGGAGCAGGGCCCGCGTCACTCTGACTAAGTTTACCTGGGCACCTCTGTGGTCATGCCCTCAGCCTCTGTGTGCCACGGTGGCCCAGACCTCTGGGCCCTGAGGACTGAGATGCTAGAAAATAGCTTCAGCCTACCGGGCACAGAGGGCACAAACAACCAAGTTGAAAGGATGCCCACAGAAAGGCTGTGCAGAGTCCACAGTGCCTGGGATGAAGGGAGGAACGGAGCTCGGCTTGGCCCTCTTCCCCCACCCAGCACCCCCTCAGGCCGTCTCCACCTCCAAGGCCGTCTGCCTGCCCCAGAGATGCTCCCAGAGCCCACTGGCCTTGGTACCAGGGATTCAAGGTCACAGAGGAGGTCAAGGGGGAGCACTCCCCGCAGTGTTTAGGGCACAGATGTGACTGGGCCGGGGTGGAGGACTCTGATGGACGGAGAAGGGCACCCAGGTCTTTTAGCAAATAGTTTTGGGGACATGTCTCTAATAGCCCCTGGCACAGACCTGTGGGACACCCCGGGCTCCCTGAATCCGTGGCATCTGGGAATGCTGCAGGTGGCCTGGTGTCTCTTCCGGATTCTGAAGTAGGACACAGCAGGACACCGCTGAGGAGCACTGTGCCAGCCGAGGCGGGAGGGTGCCCGAGCTCCTTTGACACATGGTGGGCTGGGTCACCAGGGTCCCGCCTGGGGTAGGAGGATGGCGTGAGGAAGGCAGACCCTGAGGCTCTGTGCCAACCCACTCTGCCTGCACCTCCGTGTGGGGGTGTCCTCTTCTCCTGCTGGCCTCGGGGGCCTGGCCTCCTTGTCCCCGTTACATGCTTGTTGGTGACTCCTGGGCTCCAGAAGCAATGCCCAGAGTGCAGCTTCTCGTGGGTCTGGAAATTCTGCCCTTGTCCTTGACTGCTGCTTCTCCCAGGTGGACGTTTCTGGCTAGGAATGACTTCCCTGTGCTTTTGGGAAGCTTGGCTCCACTGTAGTCTCCACTCCAGGGCTGTGGCCAGATCCCTTTCGCTTCTGATTCTTTGTGTGGACTGTCTTCCTTTCCGGCGCGGTTTGGAAGGCTGCAGATCTCCCCACTGTGCGTTCTCACAGTCCCCTCCGGGGGGCCCTTGGTGCAGGTCTATTTTCTCCCGCTGAGTCGGGCGCTTGCTGGCCTTTTTAAGTAACCACATTTTTGCCTGGAATGTGTTTGCATCTTTTACTGCTCCCCTTGTCCCCTAGGAGCTCCTGATGTGGTTTCCTGACCTGGGTGCTGTGTCTTCTTTCTCTGAGGATGTGCAGGGTGGCTTGGGAGATTCTCTTCTCCCTCCACAGTTGGTTTTCCCCCTGCTGAGCTCTTGTGTGATCACTCGTGTCTGACCTTGAGTTCAGTGATGGTGTAGATGTTTGTTAATCCCCAGCACTTAGTGGCTGTCTAGGGTTGGGGTCTCAGAGGCTGTCAGGGAGCCCTGAGCTTGGATGTGGTTGGTCAGTGTCCAGGCCACTGTGGGGCTCCTGGGGGCACCGTGGTTTGGGGGTCTGGGTTGCCACCAGTCTTGGACTTTGCCTTGGACTGGTCAGACCTTGATGTGGTGCTCCCAGCCTTGGGGGGAGGTTGGGGGCCACCTCCTGGGGGCAGTGAGGGGAGTTTCCCACATGCAGAACCCAGTCCAGAATTGGTCTGGTCATCTCCGCATTCTAGCCCCAGGGTAGGGACAGCACCCAGGATGTCATTGTCCCCTGATTTTATCACCTCTGCCCTTACCTCAGGGCCCAAAAGTGTCTGGTTCCCTGGGTTTCTAGCCCTAGGTGTTGATTGATGGGTCACAGGTTTTCAAGCTGTGGATTCTGGGTTTGACTCTCAGCACTCTGAAGCCACTGGGCACTGGGCAAACGCCTTACAGCATCCAAGACTGAGCTGCAGTGTCCTGCTGACCTGTACCTCAAACACCTCTTCACTGCTGCTTGATGGAGCCGCAGGAGGGAGTGAACGCTTCTTTGGCCTCCTGATCCTGAGTCCCATCCTCAGTGCCTTCTTGAGGCCTCCATCCTCAGCCTTCTGATCCTGAGTCCTCCATCCTCCATCCTCCATCTCCTGATGCTGAGTCCTCCATCCTCCACCTCCTGATCCTGAGTCCTCCATCCTCCA
>NW_004955413.1:31087652-31096068 GCF_000276665.1 Chinchilla lanigera
TCCTGATCCTGAGTCCTCCATCCTCCACCTCCTGATCCTGAGTCCTCCATCCTCCATCACCTGATCCGGAGTCCTCCATCCTCCATCTCCTGATCTTGAATCCTCCATCCTCCATCTCCTGATTCTGAGTCCTCCACCCTCCATCACCTGATCCTGAATCCTCCATCCTCCATCCTCCACCTCCTGATCCTGAGTCCTCCATCTTCCATCTCCTGATCCTGAGTACTCCATCCTCCACCTCCTGATCCCATATCCTCCCTTCTCCATGTGCTCTCAAAGTGACTGCTCAGAGGGAGGTGGGTCCAGAGCTTCTGGAGACCAACATGGTGACCCCAAGAAGGTTTGATAGGAATAGGAAAGTGGAGACAGGAGATAGGGAATTGAGGCAGATTTCTGACAAGCTTCCAGATGCAGCAGCCCCTGAAGCAGCGCTTGCTTTATTGTCCCAGACAGGTGAGCTGAGGACTGCTGCTCTGTTGCCCAGTCCAGTGTGACGTGGGATTCTGCCCCGGGGCAGTGGACGAGCCCTGAGCAGGCCTTGCTGTCGCTGTCGGTCTTCCCTGTGGGATGTCTCCCAGCTTGCTGTTTGCTGACAAGAACGCCTGCTCCGCACCAGGGCAGTGCAGACAGCGCCATCTCAGGTCCTGCCATGTGTGCACAGAGCAGCCCAGCTCTCTCCTGCCCTGATCCTGCTTTAGTTCTGTGGCCCATTCTGCCCTGCCAGGGTGCTCCTGTCTGTCACCTCCTTCAGAGAACAGTGCATGGGGCTGAGGCTGGTGCATCCTGCTCACCTGTGACACTGGTGAGCTACAGCGGGCCAGAATGGGGACTGCAGGTGTGTCGGACACAGAAAGCTGTGATGGTGTGAGAGGGAGCGCAGGAGGGCCACCTTCAGCCTGTGGGCCAAATCTGGCCCTTGTTCTGTTTTTGCGAATAAAGCTTTACTGGAACACAGCTCTGTTCAATTACACACAGTTGATACCGTGTTCACCCTACATGGCACAGCTGTGTAGTGGGACAGAGACCACTAGACCCATGAAGAGTAAATATCCCTGCCTGGGCCTTTACAGAGCGTGTGTGTCCCGTTTGGACTCAGCGGCTGAGTCTGACAGGCAAACAGGGCAGGTTCACATCTCTGGGCCTTCCTTGCTGTATCACCCTAGGCAAGCAAGTCAGTGTCTCCGAGCTGCAGTCTGCTCCTTTCCAAGCAGACACTTGGCTTGGGGCTTGTTCAAGGCCTTTAGTGTGGTAGCAGGTCCCCTGTAACCCAGACACCCTGAGTCCCTGAGCCCTGGGCCAGGGACTCGGGCCTCTTCCCACACCAACACCTCCCCATGTGGGCCGCACTCAGGCCTTGCGCACTTTGGAGCCCGCTGTGCCTGTGACTTGTCTCTCAGTGAACCAGAGGACCAGCCAGCTGTCCAGCCAGGCCTCTGTGTCCCTGGCTGTAGGGTTCTAGGACCCGGCGGACAAGATCAGCCCTCTCAAGGCTGCACAGGGGCGTGGCTCCTGGCCCACCCCCACCAGCTCGTGCCACCAGTACCTCCTGAGACCACGTGGGAGGGAGAGGGGATGCAGGGCTCGGAGGTGGCGACCCTGACCAGTGTCCAGTCCCTAGCAGGGCCAGTGGCACCCCTCCCTCAGGACAGCTGCAAGTCCAACCCCTCACGTCTTTGCCCTGCACTTTCTAGGACACCCTGGACTGTAACCCCCAACCCCCTCAGCGTGTTTTCTGTGTGGCGGTGACCTTGGCCATCCCAGAAGTGGGTCCCCACGGCCTTCAGCCAACCACAAAAAGTTCTAGGTGCCTGAGACCAGGCTGGATGGCCGTTCCGCTGTCGCTGCAGGGATCCTTGCTGCTGCCTCACACCTCTGCACCCCACTGTTCTGAGCAGCATCTCCCTGGGGCCCCGGCTTGTTCACACTCTCCCTCCTCCCTGCTCATTGTTCTTTCTCTGTCCCCAGCGCTCTGGAGCTTGATTGCATATGTAAATACGCCAGCTATTCTCTGCTCTGTTATCTTCCTGCTGCTTTCATTTTCTTATTCTTTTCTTCCAAATAAGACAGAAACAGTGTAAGTGAAGAAATTACTCATTAAGGGAATGGTGTCAGTGTTGGGTATTGGAGTCACCTGAAGTCAATTAGGGATCAACGGAATTAATTAGTCTCCCAGGGCTGAAGCCAGGAATGGCAGCCCAGTGAGATGGATCTCCTTAGCTTGCAGCAGGGGACAGGCAGGGCCTTAATAGATGTCAGGGCCCTGGACACAGGGCTATCAGCTAGCAGCCCTGCGCTTAAGAGCCCAGGCAAATTCTGAGCTAATGTGTAGACTGGTTGAGCCTGGGGGTCCTCACTTTCCTGAACCCCTGCAGCGGAGATCAGACCATGAGCCTTTGAGGTGCTGCTGGGAGCCCCAACTTCTAGGTCAATGACAGCAGGAAGAAGAAAATGAGGGAGTATAAGGCGGAGGGTCACCTGAGGGGATGCAGTCCTACTCTAAAGCAGTTCTTTAAAACACTGGTGTTAATGGAAAAAGTCCATAATGGACCAAATATCAGATAGGTTATGGATTCACATTTTGCCACCTTGCCTAGTAGGTAGCAGGATGGCGGTGGATTGGTGTCCACCACTGCACCACTGTGTGAGGGCTGAAGGCCAGGCTGGGTAGCACAGTCCTCCCGGCTCCTTTGACTCTGTATTCCCAGGCCAAGGAGGCCTGGCCCAGCCCAGGGTTTTCTCCTGCTCCTGCTCACCCCTGAGACAGACCTGGACAATGCACCTCGGCATCCTCTCTGACTATGTAACAGTCACTCCAGGACACTCTGACATGAGACATCAGCACAATGCCTCTCCCTTGCTACTGCAACTTTGAAGAAGAGGGGGCATGTTATGTGGCTAAGATCAGGGAGGGAGGGCCCTGGGCCCATTGTTAATACCCCCAACTTCCTCGAACCCCAATTACTTATGATGAACACAACTAGCCCTCCTGAATGTTTCCCAGTTTCAACCCTGCCATTTTTTCATGGAGATGTGACAGCTTTCAATCAAACCATTCACATTGTCCTGCCCCCTCACTGCAGTGGTTGTCCTGGAGCCCCACATCCAGGCCTGTGCTTGGACCAATCGGCAGGCTCAAATTTGAACAATAGCTATCCTTGGCCCAATCACAGGCCTGCAGCAGTCGCCCTCTGCTTCTCAGGTTAGGCCAGGAGGGCTCCCTCCTGGGTGCTGATCCACTGTGCTGCAGCGCGGGTTCTATTAAAATAAAGACTTGCTCCAGTGGCCCTGTAAATCTGCTCGCAATTTATTTCTCAGGTAGTGTGGGCTCCAAAGATCCTGTAAATCTACTTGGGATTCTCCAGAGCAGTGTGGGCAGAGCGGTTGGTTTAAAAGAAAGAGCAATGAGCACTACGGACTGCTAGCTCTGGGAGATCCAGAGGCCGGCAGCTGATAAAGGTCAGCAGTGGAGTCTAGCACCCTGCAGTGTCTTGACAACATCTGGCATAAGCTGGCACTCCATGGCAGTGGCAGAGACCAGCAGCTGACAGTGTCAGCAGTGGCATCAGTTCTGCTGGCAGAGCTGCACTTTGCTGCGTTGTGATTTCTATCTGAATCTGGCTCAAGAACCCTCAAGTGACTGGCAACAGTAGGACCTCATGGTCTTGAGGCCTGGGTCCCGCTGGGGGGCAGGCCGTCATAGGTCAGATGTGGCAAGCAGTGCCCCCTGGGTACCTATGTCCTTGTGGAGAGGACATGCTCTTGACTATGGACAGAAATGTGCCCTTCTGGGAAAGCAAGTGGCCCAGCATCAGTGTGGTCCCCAGGTCTTGCTGGGGCTCCAGGCTTTTCGCATGTGTGCTGCCCTAGGGAGCACAGTTCCAGGCTTTTAGAGCTGTCCATGGGACACATCCACGGCCACCTCCGTACTGTGGTCTGTGGTGGGAAGTGGGCATCTGTGGGACCCTCAGCCCCTCCAAGCAGGGCTTCCGAGGCAGCTCTGGTAACATTTCTCCTTGTGACTTTTTTAGGGCAAGGGGAGAGAGCAGCCTATTTACTCATGAAGAGAAATTGGAGCGACCTTGATTTTCTTCCTGAGATCCCAGGACCTCTGGGAACTGTTTTTACCAGAAGGCTCTCTAAGGGACAGGAGTCCCATTGAGGGCTGGCTCAGATGCTGCTGGGAGCAGACACTCGCTCCATGAAGTGGGGGACACACAGCTCTGAGTCAGGGTAGAATGAGCCTCTGGGGCCAAACTCACTGATGTCACTGATCCCAACGTCCTCGGAGAGCGGGGTGGATTCCTGCACCGAGGGTTCCGCATGTTGCTCTCACTCAGCTGTGTAGCCCCTGACAGAATTTTTTGCCTGAAGACTCAGCCAGCTTTCTTTTTATTCCAATGCTATCTAGATTAAATCCAGAAAGTGTTTTCCTTTTGGCCATGGCTGCCAGTAAGCTCAGAGCCTGATTTTAGAAACCTCAGCTGAAAGTTTTGGAATTTTTAATTCTTTACTCATTAAGGATTTTGATATTTTCAAAGAGCCTCACAGGAAGATTTATTCTTCATAGAACTTGGTGTTAAACCCTCTCTCAGAAGTCCCTGATTACACACATCTCTCACATCTCCTGATCCTCCTATGCAGGACTGCAGTTGGTCAGGATCTGGTGTCTGCTCTGAGGGGCAGACAGGCCAGTGGCTGTCATCCAGGCGAGATGGAGCCATGTGCAGGACAGGGGCCGTTGGTCAGCACACAGCGCTGGCCTTGCTGTCCTCTTTATTCACCTCTAAATCAACTTTAGGAGTCGCTGAACTAGCAGGAGGAAAGAAAAGGCTTAAAAAGACAAAGTATATTGCAGGAAAGTCATGATTTCTCAGGCCGTCAACTCAAGTGCAATACATTAACAAAGCACTGTAATAAGAGGAGCTACTAAAAAATGATTTATTGATACTTTAGCCCTGTTAAAACAGGTTAATGTCAATACAATTAGCTCTGGGATCAAGGAAATCCCCTGCGGAGGGAAAACTGACGAGATAGCCCTGAACGCCGCTCCATCACAGGGGGACGAGCACCGAGCATTCCTTCCGTCCCCGCCGTTCTCGCCCTGGGACTCTCGGCCTGAAGTCTGCGCCTGGGAAACTGGTGGAAACGGTTGGTTTGTGTGGAAGCTCACGCCCCAGCTGTTTCACGGATGGGCGACGCCCGTGTCCCTGGGAGCGTATGGAGCAGTGGTCGTGCTGGGAAGATGGCAGAGGAGAGCAGGTGTCTCCAGAGACGGGAAGGGCAGGCAGCTGCCCTGAGGCACAGGCTCCGGGCCGCTGTCGCACCTGGGCTCCACGGGAGCAGAGTTGGGGGAGACCTCTGACCCGAGCTGGGGGCACGCTGGGTCCTTGTGCATGTCCGGTCTGCCTCCCCGCGGAGGGGCCATCGCCGGGACCTGGGTCGGCCTCCCGTGTGCCCTGGTTGGTCGCCGCGTGTCCCTGCTCGTGTGAGTGGGTTGTCACCCCGTCCTCCAGGAGTTGTCTATAAATGATTGTCTTTCACAAGACCAGGCTGTGTTTTCCTGAGAGGCTCTTTGCTTTCTATTAGGACACGGCTGCCGTGTGACTGCCTCCGTCGCGGGGACTGGTAAGCGTGCTTGGCACATCTTAATTCTCAAGTCCCGCCCTCCTTCCTCTTCCCGCCTCCTGGCCTTTTTCCCTTTTGCAAAAGACCTATCCCCCCTTTTCCTAGGATCCATCTTTCACTTTGCTCCTTATTTTCCTGTTGGGTTTAATATAATAGAAACTGTGTATCGTGTAAGCTTGTGTGTCTGACTTCACTTCAACATGATGTTGGTATCAAGGTGCACCCATCTTCCTACGAATGACTCAGGTTTACCCTTCTTTGTGGCAGAGTACTACTCCGTTGTGTGTGAATGCGTTTTCTTTGTCCACTCATCTGTTGATAGTCATAAAGGCTGCTGCTAAGACTCAGCTATTACGAGCTGTGCTGCTCTAATGGCAGTGTGTGTGTGGGTCACTGCAATACGCCGTCCTTCACTCTCCAGGGAAGACACCTAGCAGAGGACTAGCTGGGTCAAGTGCAATTGCAGTTTTCAGATTTTTGAACTGAAGGGGCTCTCCAGTGAGTGTGCTGGAATGTCTGTTCCCCTCCTGCCGGGCCGTTCCCGTCCCTGTCTTGCCATCCCCGACTCCTGTCTGGACATCAGCTTCAACTGTTTGCTGGAGATCAGCTTCTGCCGGCCTTTGCTGGAGCCAGTGACCCCAGGTCTCTGGGGCTCTGGGATTGAAGGTCGGCGTCCTTCTGCTCTGGGGCCGCCCCACATGTCCCTTGGTCCCCACCGGGCTGAGGTCAATCCTGGTGGGGTGAAGGTGGTGGGTACAGGGGGACAGTGGACAACAGGCAGTAGGAGGAGCTGCTGCCCGGGTGACCAGTGTCTCCAACAACCACATTCACTGGTCACACGGAGTCACAGAGTCTGGTCCTGGGTCATCATGCATGGTGCGTGTCACCTCTCTGCTGGGATGTTCCCCAAGATTCCGGCACTGGGGGGAAACAGGAAGAGGAAGTGGTGGTTGGAGCCATACAGCGTCCTGCCCTACCCAGGTCTCTAAGCCTCTTCCTGATGGGTGTGGAGCGCTGACCCATTCTTTCTGGGATGGTGTGATGTCCTGGTGCAGTGGTCTATTCAATTGTGTCACCATTGGGGGTATTCGAACTCCCCCACAGGCTGATCCCACCGAGCGCCTGACCTCCCAGAATCCTTCCATGCCAACGTTTAACAGTGCCAAAATCCACGACTTCAGGGCTGATGCTCCAGCTTCTCACCATCTCTGTACCAAAAGGGATCTTTATGAGTCAGCCTGAGCTTGGATCCTGATCGTGCTCTAGGTCCCGTGTCTGAGGGGCTGGGAGTCTGACCAGGGAGGGTTCTAAAGAAGGGGCAGAAGGTGGAGGTGTCGCCGCTGACCTTGGTGGGCCGAGAGTAAGATGCCTGGCCACCACAGCTGGATGTCAGGTCTGGAGTGCTCAAGGTGGGGGCTGGCGTGGCCCTGCCATTGTGAACCCCGGCCACAGCCACACAGGTTCCAGGGTGGGCGCTGGCATGTGGCTGCCCCAAAGGCGGTGCAGGTGCTGACGGGCCTGCTGGGCCAGCTCAGCCCTGGTGCAGGGGATGCATCTTTAGTGCCCAGCAAGGCAGGGACAGGGCGGGGCCTGATGGGCTGAGAAGGTGACATCTTGGGAGGCCTCAGTGGGTATGGAGCAGGGCAGGGACTGGGGAAGGCCTCTTCTCCTGTGGGACAGTGTGCTCTCTGGGTTGTGGATGTCAGACGGCGGGAAGCCCGGCCCGTGGCATAGTGCGAAAGTCCGTGAGGTTCACGGCAGTCCGTGCACACCCACTCAGTACCCCCTCTGGGCTCACCTGGGATCACACAGCGCCCAGCACCAACGGGAGACCGGGCAGCTGAGCTCCAGGTGGGAGGGGCGGCTGCCCAGGCAGGGCTGGGCTGAGCTGGACCCCTGCTGCTGTGTCCTGCTCGGGGCCCTTTCCTTCCACGCCGTGGAGCAGGGCAGGGTGCAGCCAGTCACTGGGGCTGGTCTCACGGTGTCCTGTAGGGGTCAGCTAAGACAGGTGGTCAGCAGGGTGGGGGCCTTGGAGATGTTGCGGAGGCGTGGTTATGTCGCCAGCGGGACCTTTGCAGATGCGGTCAAGGGGCTGCTGACAGGGAGAGCATTTTGGAGTACTAGGGTGAGACCCTCTAATCACAGGTTCCCCATAAGAGAAGGAGGAAGGCAGGGGCTGCAGACTAAGGAAGGTGGTGACTTGGAAGCAGGAAAAGGCGAGGCAGAAAGTCTCTCCTAGAGCTTACACCCTGATTTTGGCCCCTGGCGGTTGGTGCTCTGAGTTCCCTGGCTCCGAGCTAGTGGAGAGGAGGACCCTGGAGATACCCTGTTTAACCGGCAGTGTGATAGGGAGGAGGACTGTGACTGGCAGCTGGCCAAGGGCTGTGGTTGGCTGTGGGGCAATAGGGGCGTGGCTGGAAGCTTCTCTCCTGTGCTCCCAGGGGGCTTTGCTTGGTCTCCAAGGAGATGGCTCTCAAAGCTCAGAGCACCAGGAGGCCAGGACTGGGTGGTGGGGGCTTCATAGCCGTTTCTTGTCTCCCTCCACCCAAGGCTCTGAAGGACCCCAGAGATGCTGGCCTCAAAGCTCACTGATCTCAAAGCTCAGTGGCCTTGCCTTGCCTTGCCTTGCCTTGCCTTGCCTTGCCTTGCCTTTCTTTTCCTTTCCTTTCCTTTCCTCTTTCCTTTCCTTTCCTCTTTCCTTTCCTTTCCTTTCCTTTCCTTTCCTTTCCTTTCCTTTCCTTTCCTTTCCTTTCCTTTCCTTTCCTTTCCTTTCCTTCTTTCCTTTCCTTTC
>NW_004955413.1:31096388-31151384 GCF_000276665.1 Chinchilla lanigera
CCTTTCCTTTCCTTTCCTTATTTCCTTCTTTCCTTTCCTTTCCTTTCCTTTCCTTTCCTTTCCTTTCCTTTCCTTTCCTTTCCTTTCCTTTCCTTTCCTTTCCTTTCCTCTTTCCTCTTTCCTCTTTCCTCTTTCTTCTTTTCCTCTTTCCTCTTTCCTCTTTCCTTCCCTTCCCTTCCCCTCCCTTTCCTAGGCAGGAGGGCTGAGCAGTAAGAAGGCAGAGAGCTTGGCTCCTGGGTGCTGCTGTCCTTCCAGCTGCCCCAGTGCCCTCGCAGGGCACCGTGAACAGCCGCTCCTGCCCGTGAGGCAGCTGGTCCGTCTCAGGTTCCTCCTCCTCCTCTCCTGGGGACCCAGCGGCCAGCCGCCCTCCTGCTTGCCGGGTGAGGGGGAGATGAACATGAAGACAGAGGTGGCTCCCGTTCCCTGGGCCAGGGGCGTGGGGGTCCCTTCAGTCCACAAGTGGCTGGAAGCACAGGGAATGTGACTCCTGGCTGATTGCTCTGAGTGTTCTTTTCCTGCAGTGAAAGAAACTCTCCTTGTGAAAATGACTCACCACTGTCCTTCCAATCCTTTCCCGTTTCTCATCTGAGGCCCTCAGCAGCCTCTCTGCGGCTCTGATCCATCACCCTCCAGAGCTTGGCCAGCCCAGCTCAGCCAGGCTCGTACACCCCTCGGCAGCATGCACACCATGGATCCAGGCTTAGTGGGGAGCCTGAGCAGGAGGCCTATCCCCTCAGCTCTGACAGGGGAGAGGGGCCGTGAGGTCAGAGGGGCCCGCCTCTGTCCCCGAAGCCCTTCATGGGTGGACTTGTCTCTCCCTCTCCGCTCCCGCCCCTTTCCTTCTACCTCTCCCTAGCTCTCCCTTATCTTCCTGTTCTCATTTGCCTGTCGGGAGAACTCAGTGATGGCTTTGTCGCTAGTCGAATGTTCCCACCCACTGGGCATCCCAACATTTGCATTTTTTCCTGATTCTTTTCTCTTTTCTTCCAACAGTTTTCATTAGTGCATATTGGTTATACAGATGAATGCATTTCACTCTGGCAGATTTGTACTTGTGTATAACACTGCTCTAGCGTGGACGGAGGTTGTCCCCCAAGGGCCTTGTGTGCTCACAGGCTGGGCTTTGGGAGGTGGTTGGATTATGGGGCTGACATAGCTGGCTTGGTGTTAGGAGGCGGGGCCTGGCCAGGAAAAGCATGTCAGGGGGTGGGTGGGAGAAGGGTGCTTCTTCCTCCTGGGTTCCTCCCCTCTCTCTGCTGCCTGACCTCCATGATGTGAGTGGCTGTCTTCTGCAGGGCCCTTCTACCCTGCTGTTTTTGTGTTCGAGCCCGCCCAACACGGACCAAAACTTCTGAACTATGGGCCAAAGTAAACCTCCCCTCTTGTAAGTTGTGAGTGTTAAATATTTTGCTTCAGGGATGAGAAAGATGACTAAGGCACTCACTAATCATTCCTACCCCGTACCCGCTAACATTTACTTGTATCCAATGGGAGTTTCCCTCCATCCTGGTTTTGAACACCTTCGTGTGGTTAAGACGCTTCTCTGGTTTGGATGCCACAGCGCTGGAAGGAGATTCTGTTCAGAGAGTTTATCAGTGGCAATACCCTGGGTGCTAATTTTAGAGCTGAGGGGAAGCGTGTGGCCGGAGGCAGCCTCACAGTCAACCCAGTTTATTTCATGGCTTCTTGCTGAGAAGAGCAGGAACCTGCAGATGGATCTCGGGGTGGGCAACATTCTTGGCACTGGGTGTCAGGACCTGTCAGAGAGGGCGCCTGGCCTGGCCTGGCGGCCCCACCCTGGGCCTGGCGACTGTCATCTGCTATTGCTGTTCCGCTTTCAGGCTGGCAGAGAGTGAGTCGAGCAGTGTTTAGGGGACGATTGATGGGCCAAGGAAGTGGACAGGGAAACGGTCACCTCCATCTGTGCCCGTGCAGCTGTGTGATGGATCGAGGGCCTGTCTCAGGCATCCAATGCCCTGACGAATGGTCACAGGAGCGTCTGTCTCCATTCACCCACCTGTCAGAAGGACAGGGTCTGTGGAGAAGGTCTCACATCCTGCGTGCTCTGTGACCTCTGCAGATGCAGGCTGGGATGGAGCCTCCATGGCCCTTGCTGAGTGGCAGACCTTGGGCCCTGGGCACCACACTGTCTATGACCACCATTCCCTGCACCTGACATCCAGGCAGCTCCTCATCTTGAGGCACCAGTGCGCTTAACACACAGTGCACTGCCTGGCAGGGCACCACTGGCTTTGTGACACAGGGCCTGGGGTGTGTGTGGACAGCGGCCTGTGATTCTGGCTGACCCCCGGTAGGGGAGGTTTGATGATTTGCACATTCCTGTGATCCTGACAGGATACTCCACGTACTTCTGCGTGCAAGCCTTTGAAGAAAGGTAGGGAAGCATTTTGATGCCTGGAAAGCTGTCAGTGAGGTCCTCAGGGGCTCCTGGGCTGGAGGGGAGCGGGAGTCGGAGCAGAGCCTGCAGCGGTGGAGCAGGGATTTCAGCAGACACCAAAGGCCTGCAGGCCCAGGAGCTGTGGCCAGAATGGGCAGCTGCGGAAGGGCATTCCTGACCCCTGAGTGCAGCTGAAAACATTTCCTCCCAGGGTCCTGCCCCCCATCATGATCCTGGAGCCCCACAGGGCTGGGATGAACAGTGCCATTTACAGTGGTGCCCGTGGCTCAGATGGGAGGGGACCTGGTCTGCAGGCACCCTGGCTCTCCACCAACTCGGGCAGCTCAGCCCTGACCCCATGAGGTATGTGCATCACACCCGAGACAGGTGCAGGCTGCCCCCATGTGCACACAGCTCGGGACAGTCCTGGGGGTGGTGCTGGCCCACATGCTGTGACCCCAGGAGGCGAGAATTGCAGGGTTTGTCCCTCAGGGCTCAGGGGCCACCAAATGTGAGACCTCTGAGAACTGGGCCCTTGTGGCAGGCACTGGGTCACTGAGGTGCTGCCCTGGAAGAGACTACTGTGGTTCTCAGAGGACCCTGGTTAGTTGTGGCAAGAAGAGCTGTAAAGGGTGAGCCTGCTCCCAAGTCACTCTGGCCCCCTGTCTCACTGTGTGTGCTCTTGCACACACTCCTGCCGGTGTGATGCCATCTGCTATGAGGTCCTCACCTCAGGCTGCCCAATCTTGGATTATCAGCCTCCAAAAGTACTAATGAAGTAAACTTCTTAATAAAGTATAGTCTCAAATATTTTATTGTAGCAACAGAAAGTGAACTATACAGTTGATCTTCCTGTTCATCCATCTGTCCATCCATATTTCCATGTGTCCATCCATTCATCTGTCTTTCCATCCATCTATCTGTCTCCATCCATCCATCTATCCATCCATCGATCCATCCCTCTATCTACCTGATCATCTGGTGGTCTCCATCTGTCCATCCATCCATCTCTCTGCCCATCCATCTCCCATCCATCTGTCTGTCTCCATCCATTCATTCGTTTACCCACCTGTCTGTCTGTCTTCATCCATGCATCCATCTGTCCATCCATCCATCTCTCTGCCCATCCATCTCCCATCCATCTGTCTGTCTCCATCCATTCATTCGTTTACCCACCTGTCTGTCTGTCTTCATCCATGCATCCATCTGTCCATCCATCCATTTGCCTATCCACCTGCCCATCTGTTGGTCACCATGCATCCATCCACCCTCCCATACATCATTTGTCCTCTCTCCATTTGTCCTGCCACTCACCCCCCCCCTTCCACAGCACCTGCATGATTCCCAATGGCAGGAAACTGCGAGAACCAAGGCTGTAGGTCCCCGCTGCTCTAGGACCCACACTCATGTCGGGACCTTGGGGCCCAAGAGGAGGGGAAGCTTGGACTCTGAAGAAGAGCTGGCATGGATCTGTCCACAGGGTGGGCAGGAACACATCAAGGAGATGAGCAGCGAAAACAGTCACTACAGCAGAGCTGAAACAGGTCTGTGCCAAGGATCAAGGCAGCGCACGAGGACGATGCTCACATGGTACCGAGGAGCCCGTGTGCTGTGCCCTCCTTGTTATTTCGTAGTGAAAATAGCGAATCTGTCCTTGTCTTCTATTCCAGACTTAACCAGAGGCCGTTTTCTTGGAGAGTTTGTTTTCCGGTGGTTGAAGTCCTCTTGCAGAAGAGTTTGTAAAGTGAAGAACAGAACAACGTGAGAGCCATGAGGACGGTGCTGTCACATTATCCCGTGTTCAGATGGAAAACTCAGTTCAGAGGAGCTTGGTAACTTGCCTACGGTTACGGGTTCAGTTGCTACAGTGGGTCTAGGAAGCAAATTCAGCCATTGTCAGGACAAAGCCCGGACTGCTCCCGCCTGCTCCGTGCCAGCCTGCACACTCCCGGGTCAGGTGGGGCGAGGCCAGACACTGGCCACTGCAGAGTCTGGCCGGTGCGCCTGGAGGGGCGTCCTGCTCTCTTCTCGGCCCTGGGCTGCATGTGAGGCCCACTTTCTGGGGTGGCTGCGGGTCACACACAAGGGTGAACACATGGGCACGGCCTGCAGCCTCACCCAGCATGGGCTTGCTCTCATGCCTACAATGTCAGGTTTTATTTTTCTCTCCTTGAGTTCATCCTGGGAAAATAATTTTGGTGCATGCGGTTTCTTTTTCTCCAAGGAAGAGTGCTGACTACTGCTCATGTCTCTGTCACCTCTCGCCTGCGTCCCTTGAACCTTTGCACCGGAAAGCCAAGCAGGCCAGGTGCAAAGCCCAGACGGGTCCTCTGGCTGGGACCCTGCACCTGCACACAACCGGGCCGATGCTCTGGCAGAGCAGCCAGAGTGCCCAGAAGGAGGGACACGCGGCTCTGTCATTGTCTCCCTGACACGGGGCAGGGGGTGGTCTGAGGCTGGCACTCTGGGAACCCGATGGCCGGGAGTACACCCTGCAGAGGGTGGCATCTGTTCTTGCGGACTTCAGAACGGAGGAGGGCTCTAGAGAGGGTCCCATTGCAGAGGCGCACAGGGCGAGGGTCTGGGGTGTGGGGCCCTGGGCACGTCCACGGCTGGCTGTGATGAGGTGAGGGGAAGATGGCTTATGCCAGTCTGGGCACGTCTTGGATGTCCTTGGGTTCTCTCGCATACTCATCCAGTCTCCAGTCTTGCTTTGAACAGAAATCGGCAGCCCCTGGGGTACAGGGAAGCCAGCTTTCCAGTGAGTGATTGGGCCCCAGTGTGGCGATGTGTAAGGGGGCCCTGGCAGCCCCGGGAGAAGAGTGAGGCCAGATGGGGTCCTGGAGGTGGGGTTGGAGGTTTGGTCACTGCTGCTCCTGACATTGCTGCCTCAGTGACCCTGTGGGTGGGGACATCAGAAGGAAATGGCCCAAGGGAGGACGCTGAGCTGGTCAGTCATCCACCCGGTGAATATTCATCCAAGCACCTCGCCTCACCTCCAGCTCGGGCTTCCCCAGCGCACCACTGGTCCCCGCTGCTCTCTGGGCACCAGGATGCAGCGCCAGGGAGGAGGCCCAGGCTCTGCAGAAGTGCCCTTGCCTGTGGAGAGGCGTTGTTCCGGCCTAAGTGTCCTCCACCACTTGGCGCGTGGATTTAGCTCCAGAGAACCCTTCTGAAATAGATATTTCTCTCTACTGCCCGAGGGATTTATTGACAAAACTAGCCATCTATTAACATTATCTTGGGACTCTGCACTGGGGAGAATAGGTACTATAAATCTTAGTTGTATAAAAACCCAGGAGCTAGAAGGCTTTAGTGGACGGCAAATAGAAAAGTCCAATGAGTTCAGACCTGTTTATTTTACTTAGAGGGAAAGAACATTCTGTACTCAGCCAGGCAGGAAATGGCTTTTGGGGACAGCCACTTAGCCCAGCTGTTGGCCCTGAAACTGCGGGAGTAATCGCTGCCTGCAATTAGAGCAGGCTGCTCCAAGGACCATATTTTGTAGCCAGAGATAGAAGCTTCTGGAAGAGTCGGGCCTAAAACTTGAGCAAGGGCCGCAGGGTCTGCTGGGAAGGAGGAGCCCAGGGCAGGGGCCGGCACAGCTTCTAGGACGAAGTCCGATGAAGAGGACCTGGGTCCAGGTGCCCGGGACAGTCCTGTCTGTGCTAGTGGCCTTGGGATGGTTCACTCTCACTCGCTGCCTGGCATGGATGACATTGCCTGGGTCCTGAGGGTCCTCCGCGCCCTGTGTGCACATGGCAGGCGCTGCGCCCTCCTGGTGTCTTCTGCGCCTGCAGGCAGGCTCTGTGTGCCACATGGGATTTGGGAGTTGGACCTGGGCCACTGGACCCGGGCTCTAGCTGGGTTCTACCGCTTGCTAGGTCGTTACTGAGGTTGGATAGAAGACATAAAGATAGGTAGAAAGGAGACAGGGACAGCATAACTAAAAACTGTGCTTTTAAGAAGACTGCGACTTCTGGGAGCCAGTTGAAGTCACTGACGTGTGCAGATCTGCTTTCCCTGGGTTAACGTAGGCTCCTTTCCTTCCAGAGCTATCGTAGCCCGGACTCTCCAGGAAAACTGAAGCCCACAGATCTGCTTAATTGAGAAAGTAGTGAGCAGAAACCTGATGCTAAGGTAAAGCAACAGGCTGAGAGAATTTAAAGAATGCTTAAATTATCAGTCTTTAAAACAACAACAACAAAACTGGGCCCATGCCTGCAGTGTAGGCAGGTACCCTCCTGGGGATGATCGCCTTCTCCTGGGGTTTCCACCCCTCGAGGGAAGCATGAAGTCCCCAGTTGCAGGAAATAATGCGCCCTCCTGTCGCAAGGGCCCGAAGTCTGTCTCTGTGAGTGCCTACCTTCCGTTTGCTGTCTAGTAAACTCTGCCCGTGTCTCTTACTGACTAGTCCCAGAAGACCGTTTCCCGAGATGGGAGTTGGGAAATCTGCAGACTTATTCTACGGGAAGAGTGGGTCAGGCTCTCAATCGCAGCTTCCTCAACCTCCTCAGGCCCTGTCCAGTGACGGTCACCTTGGTCAAGCTAGGAGCCTCCGTGTGTTAGTTTTATTATCTGCAGAACGGACAGAACACGAGATCCTGTGGCCATCCGGGATTTCTGAACCTGGTATAAATTTCCTCAGGTTTCTGTTAAACCCCAGACTCCTTGGCTAAAAGCAGTAGCAGTGGAAGCACCCTCTGCTGGGGGGCAGAGGTGAGAAATCTCGGCTCAGGCCCTGGCATTCTTGTTTCTGGTGTTGTGGGCAATCCTGATGCCCCTTGGCGTGAGGCTGCATAATGCACATGCCAGGGGCACTGCCGAGGTCCTGGGGGTGGGGCTGGGTGTTCTTCCAGCCACACCCTTCCCTCCTGGACACCCTCCGGGCCCAAAACCCCTCTGTGCCCCGGTCCACCCTACGACCCTCACATCCTTTAGTAAGTGTCTTCTTTGTTGCTATCAGAGCTCCGGTCTGGTGACGCAGCCAGGTGGGAGGCCTCACACGCCCACATGCTGGGAGACGGAGGTGGTGTCGTGCATCACGAGGCTGCCCCTGTGCATCCTGCTCACAGGCATGCAGGGCCCACTCAGCCCCGAGAGTCAGCTGGGCTCTTCAGTGCCTGTTGGGCTACTGAGCACAGCCTGCCTCACCCGTACTGGACCGGGGCCTGGTGCCACAACCGGGCCTGGTTCTTGCTTCACAGGCCGTGTCTCCCCCTCCCCTTTAGCGGGAGGCTGGAGGGCTGCTCCCTGGGCTGCTTCCTAGGACTCCAGCCTGAAGGGGGTCAGGAGAAGATCCTCCTGGGCTCCTAGGGCACGCCCAAGGGCTTGCGAATAAAATAAGCCACTTTGTCCTCCTCAGCACGGTGCTTTATTCTGTCCTTCCTTCCTCCGCAATGCAGACATAAGCAAGACACAGGACAGGAGACAGCGCAGTGCCTACACCTGCCCCGAGGCTGTGCGGCCTCTCTGAGCCTCAGCTCCCCCACTGAGAAGAGTGAGGCCTGCACCTGTAGACTGTCCGGATCTCCAAGGTCGCGCCCAGCCCTGGCACTCCACAAGTCTGTCTTCCCTCCTTTGAGAAATGGACGTGCCCTTTCCCGGGTGAGAGGTCACGCGGAGAAAGGCAGCAATAATTAATATTGATGCGGCTTCAAATGTTAAAAGTGAGAATTAAGTAAAAAAAAAAAAAGACAGGGTCACATGTAACCAATTAAGCTGGGACTTCCCCGTGGCCTTTCGCCCATTTTGGGGGTGGAATGGTCCTCTTTCGGGTCTGCCAATTAATCTCGCCTCACCTTGCTTAGCCCGGGAGCCGAGCTTTCTGCAAATTGAAGGGAAGGGAGAGCTCGGCCGGGCGCAGACACATAGACCGCCTCCCGTTGTGCAAATGCCAGGCAGGGGGAAGCGCCGATCAATCTGCAGGGCCGAGACTGCAGACAGTCCTGTGAGGAAAGGCGGGCACCGCGCGCCCGGCTTGGGTGTGAGAATTAATGAAGGCGGCTCAGAAGATGAAAGAGCACGGGCATTTGAGATGAAGCCCAGCGGGTTGCGAGAGTTCAGGATGAATTTCAAAATGCAGAGCTCGCAGGCCCGGACTAATTATCTTGCAAGGATGGGGTGGAGGCTTCGTCGATGCAGCTCCAAGTCCATATGGAAAGTGGCAAAGGCAGCGGCCTGGCCGGCGATTCTGTAGAGCAGGCGACGGCCGGCCAGTCACCCACATCCAGGCCCTGCATGCCCCGTGTCGGACGTGGGGTCCCCCGGGTCTTGGGGGTAGAAACTGGGGGGTTTGTGGGAATCCAGCAGGGCCTCTTGGGGGGCCTCCCTGCCCCAGCCTGGTGTTTGCTCTCCCGTCCGTCACTGTGGCCTGCCTGGGCATCTCCACTGTCCTTCACACAATGACTTCGTGCCTGTGGCAGCATGAGGAGGGTTCTAAAATTATGTCCACATCAGACATGGAGACACTGAGGCCTGGGGAGGGGAGCTCGCTGAGCTGGCCAGCAACAGAAGCAGGCTCCTGCCTTTGGACCCACTGTGTGCCAAGCTGCTGGGCCCCTCACCCTGGCCCAACGGCTCCTGGTTCACTCCCCTAGCCCCACCAGAACGGCCAAGTGCTGTGTCCATGATTCAGGCCAGCCTGCCAGAGGACCCAGAGGCAGTAGAAGCCAGGTCATCCACCTCCTGCTGCAAGGCCAAAGGGGCCCAACTGGGGGAGCCGAGCTGACCCACAGGCGCCAGCAGACCTGTGGATGCAGAGAAACAACAGACTCCTGCTGTTCTGCGGTCTGAACATGGGGGTGGTTTGTTATACCCCACAGGCTGACTCATACAGAAGCCGCAAGCCTCAGCTTTCTTTCCCTTTAGTGAAGGCAATGACACCCAGCCTGGCCCCAGGACACTCCCCAACTCTTTGTAGTCACCGAAGTCCCTCCTGAGTGGACAAGGGTGACCAGCAAGGCACGGGCAGGCTGCACGCACCCACCTCTGGTCCCTAGAACTTGCTCTGGCCTGTCTGTGCCTCGCTGGTCACCCCCTGTCAACACATGCTCATTGGGGTCATTCTTGCAAACTGTGGTCCGAAGTTTTTGTGGTTCTCTGGGAGCCGTGGAGGTGGCACATTCCCAAGAGCCAAGAGCAGTGAGCTGGCAGGGCCTGGTGGCCAGGGGCTCCCTGGAGAGGTGGGGCGCAGACCCCTGCCAGTCTCTGAGCAAGGGTGTATTTTACCAAGTCCTCTTCTTGTCTGAAATTGAAGGCTCATTAAATTTCTTTAACCTAGCTCAACAGAAGGCTGACTGCTTTCCTCCCAGGTGAGTCTGAGCAGGCCCATCGCAAACTCATAATTAAAGGGATTTGACAAGAATCGAAGCAGACTGGCTCCCACTGGAGGTCTGGGGAGTTAATTACCGGCTGGAGCCCTGCCTAGATGGGATGCAGGAGACACGTGCGGTGGGGATGGCGGGCACTGGCTGGGAAGACGCGGTACAAATGTGCAAGCCGCTACTGACTCTGGCACCATGGGTCTCCTGCCACACATCTTGGGGATGAGGGAAGGGGCTTGTGTCCCACTTCTCCTATCATCAGCAACATTGCTTCCATGAGACTCTGCAGCATGGCCTCCCAGGTCTCCAGGTCCTCTGCAGTCTCTCCTGGGCAGAGACCCGTCCTGAAGGGGTTTGTGAGGGAGCAGAGAGGATGCGGAGTCCCAGGTGCCCACCAGGCCACTTCTTCTGCATTATAGGTCTCTCTGGACCAGAGACCATGCAGGACAAGCCATGGGGCTTTCTGCTTAAATCCTCTCTCCAAAATAGCCCACCCTGATCTTGGAGAGAGCCATAGCCAAGCATTAGCACTTGGGGCTCTGGTTCCTCTGAGCCTTCTGGGCTTCTCTTGTCTGGAGGTTTTTGCCTTTGCTGGCTCTGTAGTCTAGAATGCTCTGGAACATTCTGGAACACTCTAGAATACTCTGGAACATTCTGGAACACTCTGGAAGGTTTATTTTCCTGCTCTTCTCCCTCTTTTACCCTGTGCAGGGAACTATCAGGCACTCAGGCTGAGCTGGTGTCCGTGCTTGCACTTGCTGTAATACCTACTACCATCTCAGCTGGGTACCAGAACAATCCTTCGGACCATGCTATAATGGTGCACCTAAATGGCCCAGTATAGTTGAGACCTTTGCCAAGCATCAACCACCCTGCAGAGCCCAACCTTGTCAGCTAAATGGCAGGTGACCTCACGGCCCAGGAGCAGAGAGTCACTGCCACTGGCAGGAGTGTCTTCATCCTGGAGCCATGTGTGAAGCAGGGAAGGCTGACATCTCTCTGGTCGCTCTTGTTCACTCCTCAGGTCCCAGGTGAAATGTCATCACTTCCTCTAGGAAGCTGTCCTTCCTCCCTGAGTCTGGGTCAGGTGAACCCCTGGGTGTCACAGCCAGCCCTGTCCTACTGAGTTGTCATCATGTCTCTTTGTGTCCCCAGCTCCCTGTGCCCTTGCAAGGATGAGGACATGCACCCTCACCGGGTGCTTGTGCATGGTGATGCCTTGTATGCCTAGGGGTGCTGCTCACTACTTCATGAACATAATACAAGATATGGTCAAAAATATGGTGAATGTTTAAATTTTAAAAGATTATTACAGTAAAAGACACATTGTGTGAATCTCTCTCTGTCTTCATTACTTTTTTCTCGCTGCTGGGACAAAATACCTGACGCCCAAAATTAAGGAAGGAAAGGTTTATTTTGCTTACCATTTGTGGAAGTTTCAATCCGTACTTGGCAGATTATAAGGCAGAGTGGCACGTGGCAGAGGGCTGCATCTCAGGGCGGCAGCACACAGCTAAGCCGCAAGCACCCACCAGGGCGGAATGGAAGGAATGCCCCCAAGCAGCTTCTTCCTCTCCCTTACATATGCAAACTATCCACTCCAGGGCGGGTGCAGCTCTCACACCCATATTCAAACTCTAAAAGCCTGTCCCATGTCCGCATGAGGCATTGGGGAGACACACAGACATAAACCATAACACTCTCAGAAGCCTCCTCCTCTCTTTGAACATGTTCATCTCGTAGTTCTTGCTACTTTCTGAAGCAGTGTATCCCTCCCAAGGCCTTTCCTCTTGGTCAAGATCTCTTCTTCAGGTCCCCTTCCTGCTGATGGACCAAGGACTGTCAGAGGCTGTGGACTGGTCCCTCCCAGATCCCCCACGGAGCTCTCCTAACACTGGCAGCTCCTTTCTTGCCGTGGTCTTCAGAAGGTTCCATTAAGCTTCCCCACCAGGTGCTGTGGGGTGTGTAGGCCCTGGTGCAGAGAGGCTGTGACATGCTGGGCTTCTGGGACCCCACTGAGGGACCCCTGCTTCTCACTGGCAGAGCCTGAGTCCCTCACTGGGAACCTGCTCCAGGCCCCAGCTGGGTCTGGCAGGGGAAGGGGCTGCTCAGCGCTCACCTTTCCCCGAGGAGCTCAGCTTTCTCTGGCCAGGTCCTGAGCCCCAAAGAGACAGCTGGGTCCAGGGCCTGCCGCCACCTTGGACCAGAGCCCACTCCCTGTATGCCTTTGCCTCCTGGCCAAGTGGCCACTGTTTGAGGCCGCCCTTCTGGGAGAAGGGATGGAGAAAGGTTCTCAGACGGGGGACAGGGAGAAGCGCGTTCATCTCAGAACAGAGCCGTGTCAGGCCAGCGACACCTGCTGCTGTCATCCTGCTGGGGGCCATGGGTGTCCTCTCACATTTGCTGCAGACAGCGGCTGCACTCCTTCCTCTGCTGCCTGTGGGCCCTGGAGACCGGGCTAAGTTGTGATGTTTCACACAAACTAGTCCTGCCAATTTCTTAAAGTACTCATTTCTCTGGGTGTAAAGGTGATGCACGCTCATTAGGTGACATCGGGACGACACAGCCGGGGCCACAGCAGAAAGCCACCTGACAGCTACTGACACCAGTTTCCATTTTGCCAAGTTTCCTGTTGGTCTGTTTCACTTTTTCTTAAATGCTTATGTGTGCATGTTCCCTGTCTCTGTCTCTCTCTCTGTCTCTCTGTTTGTCTCTGTCTGTCTGTCTGTCTGTCTGTTTCTCTGTCTGTCCATCTGTCTCTCTGTCTTTCTCTCCACTTATATTGTGACAGATGATGGAGATGCATTTTCACTTTCTAACGTATTCACATGTTCTCCTGTCCCTGGTGTTTGTCCTCGGCCCAAGCTTTGGTGGCCGAGGTGCCCCGTCTCAGGTGAGCCGTCTGAGTCACTCCTGTTTCCCTCTTACAGGACAAGCTTGCTGAATGCTGTCTTACAGAGACATTTTTGTGCAAATCCAGGACCGTCTCTCCAGCACATGCTCTCAGCGGCAGCCACATTGGCATGGAAAGTCCGCACACTTGGGGTGCTGTGCAAAGTGTTCAGGAGGTCTCCTGCTCAGTTGGCGGCGGGGCTGGTGGTGCTGTCCTGAGCTCTCCCACCCATGTGCTGTCCCAGCAGTGCCTGCCTGCCTCACACTTGGCCGGCTAGTGTGCCTGTGATGCTGGTGGGTGTTACCCCTATCCCTCGCTGGCATGCTGAGCTCCCGCAGGGCCCTGTGTCTTGTCCTTGTTCTCCCCAAGCCCAGACCCACTCAGCCCTGGCACTGGGAGACGTCAGTGGGTCTCATCTCTGCACGTGGGTGGCCAAGGGTCTCAGCTCCTCTGCGGGGCCTGGGCCTGGCCTCCACTCAGCTGTGACAGAGCAGAGCTGGCCATCTAGCAAAGTGCTCCAGAACAAGTGGCCAAAAATCACTTGTTGCTCTTTCCCAGACCGGCGAAACCTCCTTCCTTGCTGTGAGGCAGATGTCGGGTAATCAGTTTCTCTGCCTGAACTCCGAGGGCACGCTCCTCAACACCCAGCAACTCATCCTTTTCTTTCATTGGCAAATATAATGTGGGGATGTTTTCTGCGATAATGCAAATGGATTTTGAATCTAATTGAAATTTTCATATCAAATATTTCAAAATAATGATGACATTTTCCTCACCATGCACAGATGTCTCTCCCAGAACTTTAATAATTCTTCTTTAGGGTTCAAATTACAACCCCCACTGAACATCACTGCTGGGCTCTTTTGGATTTTATCTTTCTGAAGATGATGCTTTTGCTTTGCATCCATAAGCTTTATCATTGAACGTCTTCGTGTGTTCAAGCGGTTCTGGCAATTTTCATGTAAGTTCACATGGGTGCTCAGAAATATCCATGCCGCTGGCTGGTTCTGAAGCTGTTGCCCGCCTCAGCCACCCGCTGGGCCCTCACCCTGTGCACCTGGTGCTCTGGGAGCCTCCGGGGTGGGTGCTCTTTGTGGTTAGGGAAGAGGCTGGATGCTGACCCCGTTTCTCTGCGGTGAGCTGCAGACAGCTGGGTTGGTGGCAGCTGGTGTTTACTGAGTTCCTGATTTGATCCTGCAGATCCTCAGGCACATTCTGCGCACAGGAACTCGGACTTGGAGCGTTTGGAGTGAACGCTCCTCCCTCCTGTCACTGCGGCCCACCGCATACTTCAGCACGAGCGTTGACCACGTTGGGCATCCCATTCGCTGGGTTTGGTCTAGGCAGTTTTTGGCAGTGGATATACTGTTGTTTCATGTGTTTCCCTTCAGACCCTGCTTGGTTCTGCAGGCTCAGGTGACAGCCCTTAGGCCCTTGTGCAGGGTGCGGGCTTTCTTGGTCTCCCCATATCTGTCTGTATGGACCCCACAGTCTCCAGGCATGCTGGGGAGACTCTGTAGCCATCGTATCTCAGCTGCAGGGCCTCCAGGACAGCAAGGGGGCCTGCCTGGTTGGCTCAAGAGCCCTAGAAGGGTGGAGCAGTGATCTTTCTTATTCCAGTAGAAAGGACAAGGGTCCAGGCAGGAGCCCTCCTCATTTCTCTTCTGTGTCTACTGGCTCCTCTCTTGGGAAGGAGAGCTGTTGAATGAAGTCCCCAGAATGCTAAGGTCCACCCTAATCCACTTGAGGTCACCTAATCCAACCGGGGCCATTTGAGGCCACTCGGGCTCATCTTGGGTCTACTTGAGCCTCTAAGTCCACTCTTGACAGACTTCCATCCTCCTGGGCAGAAAGGGGACAGCTCTCAAACCTCCCTGCTGTCTTCTTAGTCACCATCTTCTCCCCATGCTGGACCACGGAGGTTAGATGCGGATGGGCTCCATTAGCTTCCAGCATGCGAGAGAAACCTCCCCTTGACCCTAACGGGTCTCCAGCTAATGCCTGCTTTCCTTCTGCCAGCCAGGCACCAGGACTACCCTCACGGGATGCTTCTCTTCTTCACCTCTGCTGCATCTTCCACCAGGCACCTGGAGTTAGTGCCTGCGGTCCATGTGCAGCTGGTCCTGGGAGCCCCTGCAGCTGCGGACACTGTCATCTGCACTTGCTCAAGTCCCTAACACAGAATGCTACAATATTTGCATGAAAGACTGCACACAGCCTCCCACATGCTTGTAATCATTTCTAGCTTACTTATAACACCTAGTACGATGTTAGTACAATGTAAACTGTTGTTACCGTGCGTTGTTTAAGGAATGATAAGAAAAACCCAGCTTTATGTCTTCAGGACAAACACAACTTTTCCCCTGAATATTTTCCATCTAAGTCTAGTTAGGTCTGTGGATGCAGAATGTGCAGATACCAAGGCTGAGGGTGCTACCCTGCCCGGTGCGGTCTCTTCCTCCATAGAGCTCATTTTATTTGATAAGGCTGTCGAGCTTTGCCACCTAGGTAAACATTCTTAAATAACGTGGCTCAGTTTTGCATGTTCTAAATATTTATGTAAATGAAATGATATAGTGTGCTTGTTTGCGCTGGGCTCGTTTGCTTCAGCATGATGTTTTAAAGATTAATCCATTATGTGCATGCAGCTGTAATATGTTGGTTTTCCTTGCTCATATCAAGATTTATTTATCCGTTTTGCTGTTGAAGAACACTTGGATTCTGGTGTGCTGTGCATATTTTTCTGCCGACTACAAACCTAGGAGAGAAAGTGTTAGTCACAGAGCACGTGCGCCTTTACATTTCCTGGGCACTGGGCTCTTCCCTATTGCTCCGGCTTATATGGTATCGCCTGAGTCTCTATTGTTCTGCATTTCCACTGAGCTTTGTGATTTTTAGCTGTTCTGGTGGGTTTGCAGTGAGGTTTTATTTGCATTTCACGGGCACCTTTTTCTGTGTGTATCAACCAGTCGGAGATCCACTTTTCTGATGTGCTTGTTCAAGTGTCTGACCCACTTTTCTCCTGAATTCGCAGGGGCTCTTTATTTATTTCAGATATGAGATCTTTGTCAGCTACACGTGCTGCAACCATTTCCTGCTAATACTTGTTTCCACCTTTGACTCTCTGGCTGGTATTTTTGGATGAATGAAATACTTAATTTTTATGTGGTCAAATTTATCCAATTTTCCTTTATTACTACTGCATTTGAAATCTCATCCAGAAGTCTTTTCCCATCCAAAGGTTGCGAAGATGTTCTCTCACGCCATCTTTTAAAAGTTTTATTGAGTATTTCTGACTTTTGCATTTGGCTCTCAGACTGTCTGGAATTAATGTTTGTGTAGGAGGGAATTGGGGGTTAAGTTTCTTTCTTTTCCCATGCAGATAACCAGTGGTTCCTGGTGGTTTCTCTTCCTTATCATACTGCCGAACGGGAGCTTCTAAATCAGTTGTCCACACACGCAGGGTCCTTTCCAGCCAAACTCACCCGGGGCTGGTGCTAAGACTGTCTCAGAGGCTGGTAGAACAACTGCTCTCATGCTTGTCTGACTTGTCTGACTTGTCAGCAGTCTTTTCTCTTTAAATTTCCACATAGGACTCAGAGCTAGCACGTCAAATTCTACAGAAATCCTTTCTGGAATTTTGACTGGTTTTACACAGAATACATATTAACACCTGAACCCTCCAATCAACGCAAGTTGTGTTTTCTCCATCTTTGAGACTGTTTCCACCTTTCTCAATAATGTTTTATAGTTTCCTGGATAAAGACCTTTTACAGATTGTTAGATTAATTTCATCTTCATATTTTCAGATGCTACTGTAAATTTTTCCCAAGCTTTTCTTGGAAGTATAATTTGCGTACAATAAATTACACAGAGTGGAGAGTACTGATCGATGAGTTTTGACATATGTGAACATTCAAGCAACAAAATCTCAATCAAGACATTTCCCCGGTGCTCTTTTCTGGGCAACTGTCCCATTGTCCCTCTTGCTGAGGCAACTGCTGTGTGGATCCTGTCACCCTGGATTAGGTTTGCTTGTTGTGGAACTCGGAATAAATGGAATTACACAGGGCTTGCCCTGTGGTGTCTGGCTTCTTTCACTCAACATAACACTTATGGGGTTCATCTATGAGGTTTTGTGCATCTATACTCATTCCTTTTTATTTCAGAAAGATATTTCATTACATGAACACACTGTAATTTGCTTTTTATTCACCTGTTGATGGTTATTTGAGTTGATTTTAGTTTCTGGCAATGACAAATATCACTGCTATAGACATTCTGGGAAAACGCTTAGTGTGGAGGCGTGTCTTTGTTTTCTTGGGTAAATACCTGGAAATGGGATATTTGATGCATGAGATGCAGTAGCTTGACTTCATAAGCATGTAGAAGGTGTCTGTACCAGTCTGTACCCCAGCACCCGCTGTTGGGAAGCAGCCATCCCTTCCCACCATCACAGAGCTCGCTCCCTCCGTCTGAATTCTGCCCTAAGTGTGTGTGAAGCAATATCCATCACCATTCTAATAAGTATTTCTTTGATGGTTTATACTTATTTGGCAGTTCACTATCTTCTGTTTTGATGTGTGTGGCAAAGTTTATCATTTGTTCTGAAAGCACTTTTTGAGGTGTATCGTACAAACAATAATGCAGTCACTTCAAGCATGCAGTTTGATGAATTTTAACAAATGTACCTGAGTGTAACCATCACCAGGATCAAAATAGAGACTATTTCCTTCTCCTAGACTTCCTTCCTGCTCGCCTCCCTCTCCACCCTCCTCTCCAGCCTCCACAACTACCCTCCACTTCCTGCCACTGGAGAATGATTTTGCTTGTTCTAGAATTTTACCAATGGAACCACAAGGTAGGCACTCAAGTGTCTGGATTCCCGCACTCCGTGCGATGCTTCTAGGGTCTTCAGGTCACTGTCCGTGGGTGGGTGCATGTGTATCCGCTGTCGTGGTGAGCAGTACTCCATTGTATGTTTACGTCATGGTTGCTGAATCAGCCACCTGCAGATGGTCATCCAAGTTTGTGCTCAGTATTCGGCTGTAATGAATAAAGCCCTTATGAGCACTCGTGTAAGTCTTGTAACTTCGGCTGTCTTAGATGAACAGTGGGAATAAAGCGTCTGAGTCAAGGGTAGGCAAATGATTAACTGACAGATTTCCGGGTGATTGTAGCATTGATGTGCAGATAGGTCCCATTTTCTCCACACCCACTCCCTCTGGTATTATATTTTTGCCAATTTAGTGAGTGTGGAGTTGTATCTCCTTGTGGTTTTACTTTGTATTTCCCCAGTGATTGGTGGTGTCCAGCATCTTTTCATGTCTTATCAACTATTTTTGTGAGTTTTTTTTTTTTTTCAAAATCTTGCATCCTCTTGTGCCTTATAGTTGTGTTACAGGAGTTCGTGTGTCCTGGATGCCGTTCTTTGCTAAGAGCTCTATGTAGCAGATATCCTCTCTTCTGCCCCTAGTTTCCTTCTCATTTCCTCCATGTTTTTTCGCAGAGCACAAGTTTTGTGTGTTTACGAAGTCTGCTTTGTCACTCTTCCCTTTGGTGTTTGTACTGTGTTGTGTCTAAGCAATCTGGTCTCTGCAGGTTGCAGAGACCCTTTTCTGGAACTTCTATAGTTTAGCACTCAGTGTAACTGCATGAATCATTTGTGTTAATTATGCGAGATGTGAGCCTGTCCTCTGTGCATGAATATAATTTTGCACTTTCTTTTACAATCTGGATTCCTTTTATTGCTGTTTCTTCCCTCCCGGCAGTGGCTAGGACCTCCAGTGCCCATGGAGCAGAGATGAGGAAGGCGGACCTCCTTGCCTGTTCTCCATCTCTGGGGGAAAGTGTTTGGCCTTTATTGTCAGAAATTATCTACCACACATGTCCGTGGTAGATGGTCTTTATTATATGGATGAACTTCTTTTCTGTTCCTACTTTACAGAGAACTGTTAACACAAATGGGTATTAAATGATTTTTATATGTCTATTTTAATGCCATTTATGTGATCAATTCTTTTGATTTTTGTTGAATATCAAAATAATCTTGCATTTCTGGAATACTAACTTTAACATGTTAATTGATATGATTTGCTAAGATTTTATTTAGTGCTGTGGCGTCTGAATACATGGAAAATATTAGATGGTAGTTTTAGCATGTAAGAAAATTTTAAACTAATACACAAAACACAAAAACAGTAGATGTTCACAGGGTATCATGTGATGTTTTGATAGCTATGTATATTATGCAATGTTTAAATTGAATTAGACATATTTATCAGGTTTTAGTAATGATTACTGCTGCTTTTATAAAATGAATTGAAAAGTAATCCTTTCTGTCCCATTTTTGGAAAGTTATTGTGCAAGATTTGTTTCCTTTTTCCTTAACGTACAATGTAGGTCATCAGTAAAGGCCCCTGGGCTTGTTGTTGTCTTTGAGTGAAGAATTTGCATTATCAGTTTAATTTCTTTGATAGGTATAGGGTTATTCAGAGTTTTCATTTATTCTTCAGTCAGTTTTGGTAAGTTGAGTATTTCAACAAAATAGTTGAACTTACTGGCCTAAATCTGATCCATAATATTCACATGTTACTTTTTCAGTAAGTGTAGGATCTGTACTGATGTCCCATGATTCATTTCTGACGTGGCCAGTTCAGTGGTGACACCACTGAAACTAGATGTTTATCAACCCAGGTCATTGTTTTTAAGAATCAGATTTCTATTTCATTGATTTTCTTCTTTGCTTGCTTCTCCTATTAACTTTATAATTTTCTTTTCCTGTTTACATTTAGTATTTTTTTTGAAGCCTCTTAAAGTGTAAAATAAATTCATCCATTCTGAACCTTTCTAATTTCCCAATATAAATATTTAAAGCTCTTAGTTTTCCTCCAGATACTGCATTAACTACATATCAAAATTTTGATAATTCCCTTTTATTTTTATTCAGCCTAGCTCATTTATGTACATTATTTAATTTTCAAATACTTGGGAGAATTTTTCAAATACCTTTTTAAATTGACTTCTAGTTTAATTTAGCTTTGCAAGATTTCTTTGCTATATAATGTCAGTTTCTTAGAGATACTTCTCAGTGTGTTTTTTGCCCACTCTGGGGTCTGTCCTGGTGACTGTATCATGTGTGTTTGAGCAAAACCTGTGTTGTTCTGTCCCTGGATGGAGGGTTTATAAGTGTCGTTTGGGTCCAGCTGCTGGTAACCTTGCTTGTTCATGTCTTCCTCATCTCCACCCACGTTCCACCTGAGAAGACCCTCCAAGTCTCCAGTCAGGACTCTGGCTCTGTTGCTCCTGTTAGCCCTGTATGTGCATCCCATATTTGGATGTCCTGTTACCAGGCATGGTCCAGTTTCAGATAACTGTGCTTTTATAATGAATGGGCCCGGCTGTCATTCTGAACAGTCTTCTTTTATCCCTGATGACAGTCACTCTTCTTATGCTTAGTCTTGTGCGTGGCATGTACTTTCCATCCTTTTAATTTTCATCATTTTCAATGTGTCTTCCTATTTTAAAAGGCTGTAGCTGGAACCCATCTTGAGTAACAGTTACATTTTCTATATTGTTAGCATGGTTGGTTTAAACCTTACTATTAGTTTTTATTTGTCTTTCTCTTGCTGCCTTAATTTGGATTGATTACCTTTTATGGTCCCATTTTTACTGGCACTTTGACTGTGATGTGTGTTTTTTATATTTTGCTGGTTGCTTTAGGGTTTGCAGTATGTGACTCACTTTGACTCGCCTTCAAGTGGCTTTGGACCTCTCCTGTGACACTGATCCTTCCACTGGGAGATGTTTGCATCCCCTTCTGTCCTTGTGGCATGGCTGCGCTACATGTTTAACCAAACCTGTAAATCTACAGATAAGCATTTTCCCTGTAAGCGGTCCATTTTTTAATAGAAATTTTAAAGATTAGAAGAAAAGACTTTTTTTGCTATTCATATTTTCACCCTTTCTGCTGCTCTTCTTTCCTCTGGGTGGACTCATGTCTTTACCTGGGATATTATCATTTCACCTACACAACTTTTTAATAATATTTTAAAAGTGCAGCTCTCCTGGCAACAGATGCTTCTGGTTTTTGTTTATCTGTGAAAGGTTGTAGTGAGGCTTCATTTTATAGGGTTTTCTTGCCTTCCTTTTTCAGTTCCCAATGCCGTCTTGGCAGGTTTGGGTATCGGAGGGAAGCTGGTCTTATGTGATGACTTGGAAAACATCTTTTCTCCTCTTCGTGGTGGGAGAATTGCAGAGGTCTGGACTTCTTCCTTTATTAAGCGCTGCCTGGGACCTCGGTGGAGGGAGCCTGGACTGGAGTCCTCTGCGTGTGGAGGGTGCGTGTTCCCGCCTCAGCCTCCAGGCCTCCTCTCCTCTTCACTCCCAGGACACCACGCTGCCCCAGGACAGCCAGGAGAGCTCAGATCTGCCCCTCTGGTCCCCGCAGTGCTGTGCTGTCCTCTGCACCAGCAGGCGAGATGTTTGTTTTCTGTTTTTCAGTTGTTGGAGGTGAGAAGACAAATCTCCCACCAGTCATCTTTCCCACCCCACCAGGAAGTTTCTCTGGAGGATTAAATTTGCTTTTCCTCCTTTCTTTAATCAGTCTGATGAGGAGGTGCTGAAGTGTGCTTTTCTTTGTGTTTCTCTTGATTGGGCTTTGTTGAGATTCGCGCAGCTGCGTGTGGATGTTTTTGGTCAAAGTTAGATAATTTTTAGCCAATATTGCATCGAATACATGCAACTTCATATTTATTCCTCACTTCCTTGCATTTCTCCTTTGGGGAGACCAACACCATGATGGTGTCTTCTCTGTTGGTATTTTCCACCCCATTTCCAGAGCCCTGCAGCCCCCAGCTGTGGTGTCTAAGTCATGTTCACCAAGGCTGCAGGGTCTTCAGCATTCATAGTCACACTGGGCCTACGACCCTCCTCCATCACAGTGGGTTCATCCTGCTATTTACCGAATGCATAGAGGGAGGTTTCCTGGGAGCCCTGGGGGTCCAGACAAGGAGAAAACAGTGAAGGAAGTAAGAAGAGCCTAGGAGCCAGAAGAGACATCAGGAAGAGGCGTAGGGTGGGCTGAGCTGGGAAGGCTCAGGGTGGAGCTGTGGGCGGGGCTTGGAGGCTCTGTCTTCATGTGGAACTGCAGGGACAGCTGGACATAGAGATGAGCCAGGGAGTTGATGATCACTGTAGAAAAGTGAAACTGTTTCCTTTGATATCAAAGTATAGTTCTTCTATGTGGCCATTAATCCTGATAGGTCAACTTCATTGGTTTAAGAAATGCCTAGCAGATTGGTAGGGCATACTCCTGGGTGTTTCTGGGTGGGTCATAAGGTGTGGCTTTAGGTGCAATATCTGGTCCCTGGCCCCTTCCTCTTTAGCTCTGTCCTCCTACTCTGTTTCCTGGTCTGCCATGAACTGAGCAGCGTTGCTCTGAGTCACTCCTCCACCATGCTGTTTCTGGCTTGGATCCGGCTGATCACGGACTGACTCCCCCAAAGCCATGAGACAAATTAAATTTCTCCTCCTTTAAATTGTGGGTGTAGGATATTGTGTCTGTGCTGATGGATACATTGGGCTTCACCACTGCAGTAAAACAGACAAAGAAAAATTAACATGGAAAACTTCATTCAAAATTTTAAAAGGAGGTAAAAAGGTCCGTGGCATTCACACAGGAAGCCACTGCAAGGCCAAGATTGCCCTGAGAACAGGTTTCACAGACCTTCTGGCATCCGCAGGGAGTGAGATGCTTCCAGATACAGAGGGTCAGGTCAGAGTTTAAAAGGCTGGGTGGTGACTCTCATGACTGGCATACTGGTCAGGGCTGGGTGAGCTGGTGCAGCGGGCATAGCCAAGGCACTCCTCCCTTAGGAGTGTGTGTTGCTCACAAATGATGCTACCTGCACCTTTCTTCCCAATCTGCCTAGTCACACACAGGTACCTGTGGGGCAGTGAGGGTATTCTGGAGCTGGCTACGCTCTGCAGGGAGGTGGGGGGCACCTTGGACTGCATCCCAGCTCCCTCACTGTTCAGCAGGGTGACCTTGGCCCCAGCTGTGTTACCTTGGCAGGATTATTCCCCTCTGTTGGCTTGCTCTCCTTATCTGTGAAATGGGAACAGAAGAAGGAACACAGATGTGCTCGTGCAGCCTAGGGAGAGTGACTGAGCCCTCAAGACTGCATTGCACAGGCTGGTGTGTGGTATAGTGGACAAATGTGATATGACTTTTTAGAAATAAGCCATGTTTCCTGTTTATTTAGGTGCTGAAAGACTCTGCCTACTGGTTGGCAGACACTCCCTGGGCTGCCTTTTCTGGACCTCCCACCTCGGGCTTGGGTGAGGATGAGGCTCCTGGATGCCATGCTTTCCCTCCAAAACTTGGGGCTGGGCAGAGCTGAGTGGTCCAGGGACAGCCGTTTGACCTCAGCCAGCAGGCTGAGCCCTGGGGGGGTGACTTTTGGGAGGAATGTCATGGTTGTCAGTCACTAGAGAGTGATGCCGGGTGGGAGCCCAGAGCAGTGACTTCCAAGCCCCAGGCACAGCTGGTCACTTGGGGACTTGGTGAGCAGCTTCCAGGTGAATCATTCTGGGGACAGTTTCACTTCCAGGTACAGGCCCTATATTGAGTGGGGTTCTCTAACGACCTTAAAGAAGACAAAGACCCATAGGTGTGTGTGTGTGTGTGTGTGTGTGTGTGTGTGTGTGAGTGAGAGAGAGAGAGAGCCAGAGAGCGAGAGGGTGAGCTGGAATGCTGGAATGAGATTAGTGATGAGGGATCTGAGGGATCTGCCACATAATCAGGAGACTGTGGTTTACGCCCTCTGTCACCTGCGAGCTGCAGACACTGGAGAGTGGTGTGTGGTCCAAGGCCCTCGAGGGCTGATGGTGGAGGTTCCACCCTAATGTGCGTGCCTGATAACAAGGACTGCAGAGGGCCTGGGATAAGGGATGTGCAGCTCAGCCAGGCAGGGAGTGAATCCACCTCTCCCCACCTTTGGCTCTGCTCAGGCCCTTGAGGGATTGGATGAACCCATGTACGCTGGGAAGGCAGTCTAGGCAGCCCATCACCTGAGAGCTGACCTCTCCCAGGAACACCCAAAATAGCATTTGACCAGTGATGTGGGCACCCTCAGCCCAGGCAAGCAGATCCATAAAAATCAACCTCTTATAGCAAAAAGATCTGAAAGTAGGATCTCAAGAGTCATGAGGGCCCCAGGTTCACAGCAGCGCTACCGACAATGGCCAAGTGTCTGTGGATGAATGGACAGAGAAGTGAAGTGTGGACTCTTGGTGCCATGGAATATTATTCAGCCTTAAAAGGAGGAGAATCCTGACACTTGGGACAACGTGGTTGAGTACAAAGTGCTGAGTGACATTAGTCAGTTGCAGAAGGCGGACATCGTGCGATTCTACTTCCACGGGGCCCCTGGGGTGGTCGAGGGCACAGAGATGCCCAGTAGGACGGGGGTCACCAAGCAGAGGACGGGGCTGTGTGAATTAGAGGGTGAAAGGGCTCTGGAGGTGGGTGGTGGTGACAGCTGCACAGCGACCCCAGCGGGATCAGCACCGTGAGCTGTGCCTGCACGCGTGGTGAGAATTGCACCTTTCATGTCGTGTGCTTCTTACCACAAATTTCAAAGGTTTCTAGGCAGTTCTGACAGCCCAAGTGGGGTGTCTGCGAGCAGCTGCTGTGGTGTTGGGGACAGCGGGCTTCCTCTCCGAGGCGGCTGGCCCATCGGTCGACCTTGACTGGTTTGCACAGCTCTATTCTGTTTGTGTGACTCGTTGCCAGAGTCAGCCGGAGGGATTCTGTTGTTCTCCTGAGAGCGAAGACCAGGCACAGTCTTTGTGGCATGCTGGCCTGGGATGCTGGCACAGAGGACCCACGGAGTGTGGACAGGGCCCTTCCCATGGCCCTGTGTGTTGTCTTGATTTTGTCCCTGGTGCTTGCAGTTTCCTTACCCACCTGCAGTGTCATCACTTTAGTCCTTTGAGCCCCTTGGTCCTCAGCGGGTCTGCTCCTCGCATTCGAGTCCTGCCGATTGAGTGGCTCTGTAATTCTAAGTGGCCGGAGGACACGGTTCTTTCCATGGGCTCTTTTTTTCTCGAGGCTGGACTTCTTATATTTGTGTTTTTTACTCTTTTCTTTTCAAGGTGTGTTTGCCTAGTTGTGCATTTTCTTTTCATCTTGTTATTCTTGAACAGCTCTGATATAAGGTGAGTAAATCCTTGTTCTCTGCCAACACGCCGGAGGCCAGGTTATTACCGTGGAGCTTGGGTATAAAGCCGGTACTTTATGTTCTCTCTCTTCCTCGGTCACAGGGGCTGGCTGTGGGAGTGGAGTGCGGCGGCTCTCCTGGCCAAGGTCGTACTGGAAGTCCTGCCAGGATGCCCTTCTCAAGGTGGGGAGTGCTGCTCAGCGGGGACACGTTGGCCTTCCTACTGTGTCCCAGGTCAGGGTGACATTCTGGACACTGCCTCCTTCAGAGGGAAGGAAGTTTCACCTGCTCCTCTGAGCACCATTTGCTCTGCTTTGTGGTCAGAAGAAGGAGGAGGAGAAGGGGAAGGAGGAGAAAGAAGAAGGAGGAGCAGGAGAAGGAGAAAGAGGAGGGGCGGGAAGAGAAGGGGGAAAGGTGGGAAAGGAATGGGAGGGGCAGGAGGAGGAGCAGGAGGAGGAGGAGGAGGAACTGTCTCGTTTGCCCACTCTCACCCCAGCATGTAGGTGAGGACGCTGTGCGTTTCTCAGCTCGACAGTCCGGGGCCTGGGTTCAGGACCTCGGTTGCGCTGCCTCCTGTAGCCCAGCACCTCCTTTCCAGCAGGAGGGCTTGCGGCTGGGGGAAGCCCCTTGCCTCCGTCAGCTGGGAGAGATGTGCAGGAGGAAGGTGGCCAGGCTGGTTCTTCGTGGCCTTGGACTAGATTTCCCTCAGGCCAAGGCCTTCTGTGGGGACTGTCCGGCCTGCTTTCCCCGAGGGACATCTGCCTGGCAATGCGTGGTCCCCTGGGAAGGCAGCCCTCAGCTGAGCCCCCACCCACTTAGAGAGTTAGGAGGTCACTGCCACTGGGGGCTGCTGGGAGCATGCAGAAACATGTGTGTGTGTGTGTGTGTGTGTGTGCAAGCATTGTGTGTCTGCATGCACATACAAGTGGTTGTCTGGTTTGTATATGTACGCTGTATGTTTGTGTATGCTCAAGTGTGTGTGCATATGTAGCTGGCTATGTGCACACACGTGTATGTATGTTTGGCTGTGTGTACATGTGTATGCACACATGCAGTTTTGGTGTGTGGGCATGTGTGTGTATCTGGGGGTGTGCACGTGTGTGTTGGTGCCTATGATAATAATCACCAAGCCTGAGACCAGCACAGCTCCTGGGCTGCATGGTGCCATTTCCCTTGAAGCCCAGGGAGGGGGCGTGGGGTTGCAGTCCCTCTGCTCTTGACTTCCTGCTGCCTCCTGGGCCTGAGCTCTTTTCCTCCAGCCCCACCCTCTCTCTGCTCCTCCTTCCTGCTGGCCCCCAGCACGAGGCGATGGGCAGAGCCCTGGAAGCGCGGCCCCTGGGGCATCTGGGGTTCCCTGTTTCCCTCTGACTCTCACACCGTCTGCAGTGCAGGGACCGTGGCCCCCAGAATGACCGTCACCCAGGTCACCCCGAGCCTGCTCCGGGTGTTTGCAAAGACTGCAGCCCACTGGCTGGCAGACACCTTGCTACTTACTTAACCTCAATGCTGAAAATCTCTCCCTTCCAAGAAGCTAAATAAACCCTGACTTGACTTATTTAGTTGGTTAATCTATGTTAAAGCCATCAGAAACGATTTATTGAGTTGCTGGAAAAGAACTCTCAGGAGGAAGATACTATCAGATTTTTTCAACAAATCCCACATTCAGCCCGATAATGAAGACTTTTTCAAGGTATGATTTGAAAATAAGAATTTCATACTAAAGCAGAACTCTTTGTACCTTCGTTGTCTGGGAAGAAAAAAAATTGCTTAATGATTAAAAATTGGTGGCAGCAGCTGCAGCCTCACCAGCGTGTCTATTTCTACCTCTCATCCCGCCCCGTGTAAGGTCCAGAGGCCACACAGGGTGTCCCGGGGCGGGCAGGGACTGAGGGCGCCCTGCGCCTCACCAGAGGGGGCCAAGGCGGCTGGGCCACAGCTGTGAGCACCACTGGCCGAGGCTGTGCTCCTGGATGAGGAGGACGTCGGGGATGTGGGCGTGATGCCTGTCCAGTCAGATTCTCCAGGGAAACAGAGGCACCAGGAAATGTACGCATGTAAGTAAGAGCGTGGATGTATAGTAGCTGCCTGACCGCGCTCCAGTCAACACCTGACTGCACGGACCTCGGGTCCCGCGGGATGACATCACCCGGTGACACTGCAGCCTCTTCGTGTACGTGCATGGTGTGATGCTGACACAATGACAGAATCCTCCAGCCACACACTTCGGGGATGTGAAGCTGTGGTTACACATAACTATGTGACGGGAGGGAGAGAGACACACACAGAGAGGGAGAGAGGACAGAGAGAGGGAGAGAGAGGCAGAGAGGGAGAGGCTGATATTTTGAGGAGCTGTGTGACCGTGGAGGTTGGCACAGCTGACCACTGCAGAGCCCTGGGAGTGCTGCCTTGCAGTCTCCAGGCTGAGGCCCCTGGCAGCCAAACTCCCTCTCCCTAGCAGGAGGGGGATCTCGTCTCTGTTCCATCTAGGCCTCAGTTGATTGGACAAGCACACCCCCATTATCCAGCTTACAGCAGGTGGGATGCGGCATGGGACACGTGGGGACATCTGTGGGTGAAAGGGCAGAGGCTGGGCAGGGTGGAGAGGGGGAGCAGGGGCTGGACTCTGCCTCTAGGGCTCTGGCCCTAGTGGAGGAGAGGGGTGCCCGGCAGGTCTGTGGGCCAAGGACAGGCCTGCAGTGGCAGCACCCGTCATCCCAGGGGAGGGACCAGGACGGGCCTGCAGGCTGGATGCCGGGGATGGCAGAGAGCGGGGCTGGAGCCCTGGATGCAGGAACGGGGGGGGGGGAGGGGAGTGTGCGGTGTGACGGGACCCCACCCCTGGGCCCTGTGGTGCAGCCTCTCCCTGCCCCCCTTCCTTCATGCTCCGCTGTACTGCACTGTTTCTGAGAGCACTGTGGCTGTCCAGCGGCAGGTCGGCCAGTGTCTGTGCGTCACGGGAGCTCGGAGCTCATTTGCCAACCAATGGGCGGCAGTGACTGAGCCCCGGGTTCCCTGGCTGCAGCACTTTCTGGATGGGACCCCGGCAGCCTCGTGAGGCCGAGGACCAGGACTCTGCATGGGAAACACATGGTGACCCCCCTGGCGATGCTTTGGTGTGGCTCCATCCTGGCCTGCATCTGTGAGCGCTGTCCACCAGCCTGGGCTTGTTTCCTACGGTCCAAGGAGCACAGAGAACACCCTGAATATGATCTCCATGCACTTTCCCGATTCCTGCCCTAGAACGGGCACATGCAAACAGGATATAGTGAGTTTTGGAGGGATCAACGTAGGCCTCACTGGTGTTTGGCGGCATCAGGGGTGCCCCTGACCCTGCTTACTACTCATGCCTCAGCTCTGCGGAGGTGGTGCCGAAGCACCGGCCACATGGGCAGTCGTGACACCCAGCCATGGTCCTCTCAGGTCAGCCGAGTTGGGGTGTGAAGCTCAGGCTGGAGGCTCACTTGAGGCACTGTCCCCCGCGGCCCATCTGGATCCCAGGATCTTCTCAGGGGCTGGCGGGTGAGCGTGGGACCTGGGCAGACACCCCAGGGGTGTGTGATGCAGTGTGGCTCCACAGAGGTAGCAGGTGAACCCCAAGGCAGGCCGCCTCCCCGTAGCACGGCACAAGGTGGGGAGAGAAACGGGCATTTTGTCCCTAGGGGCAGCGTGCGCTCCACTCGACCACTGATGCCGGCAGAAGCACACAAGAGGAGCCCTGAATTGTGTGTGGCTTCTGATAGCTTAAAAGCCACCCGCATTCTTCATCCACTCATCTGTTGATGGACTTACAGACTGCCTCCAAGACTTAGCTATTATGAGATGTGCTGCCATAAACACGGCTATGTGTGGATCTCTGTAATATGATGTCTTTAACTCTTTTTTTTTTTGGTTTTGGTTTTTCTCCGGTACCGGGAACTGAACTCACGACCTTGCGCTTGCCAGGCAGGCACTTTTGCCGCTGAGCTAAATCCCCAGCCCCTGTCTTTAACTCTTTTGACAAGACACCTGCAAGGAGAATAGTTGCATCCAGTGGAATTTCTAGTTTTCATTTTTTTGAGGAATCTCCCTCTGATTTCCACAGCGGTTGTACTAGCTCACAGTCCCAGCCACAGTGAGTACTACTCTGCTATAAAGAAGGACAATTTTGAGTCATTCTGGGAAAATGGGTGCACCTTGAGGCTGTAATGCTAAGTGACATAAATCAGGCACACAGCTTAACCATCCCGTGGTTTCTCTTCTAGCAGAAATCCAGAGTATAAATGAAGAGCAAAAAAGAAGGATAATAGGGAATGAGATCTTTCACAAGTGGGAAGGGGAACAAAATGGGGATTGAAGGGACAAGAAGGGGACAGAAAAAAAAAACCAATCAAGATGCATCATGCACATTGTATCAGTCAGGGTTTACTAGAGAAGCAGATATAACACAAGATATACAAATGTACAAGAAATGACAAGTTTGGTTTACAATGGTGAACCACAGAGCTGAATGAGGAAGCATGCAGAGGGTGTCCGCACACTGGAGATGGAAGAGCCCAGCTCCGGGCCTGGGGCTCGCTGCAGTGTCCGTGCAAGTCCGTATCAGAGGCTGATGGGTCTGCGACGGAACGCCGGAGAATCTACGATGAAGGCCGGAGAGCTAACACCAGAAGGCTGGAGAGTCCAGATGGAAGCCCAACAGTCTGCACCAGAAGCCAGGAGACGACCAAGCTGAAGGCGAAGACCGGAGCTCCTCCGAGGAACCAGGAGCCTGTCTTTTCTAATTTTCTTTTTGTGTGTGCAGCCCATCTACCCTGGAGGCCGGGTGGTCCTCTACGCCCACGCCATATCCTGGTCCTCCTCTTGCACAGGCTCAGGATGAATATAAAATAAGGACTCTGGCTCCCTGCTGAGTCACATAGTTAACTTTTTAAACTTTAAACTGACACAGTGAACAACATCCTACAGCAGGAAGGGGGTGTCCAGGATGCAGAACTGCTGAGTCACTGTGTTAAGCTTCTAGACTCCTCAAGTTGACACAGTGTATCAACCCTAACACACCTGTACCAACTCCTCTGGAAGAATGTGATAGCTATGTATGGAAAAAGTGAGCTAAAAAAACCCACACCATCCCAGAGGTTAGTGGCTTAAACAGCCCTGGAATATTGAGCCCATGATCTGGAGGCTGAGTAGTTTGGGCTGGGCAGATCAGGAGGTTCTTCTGGCCTGGTTGGGCTCCCACATACTTGGTATTTCAGTAGACAACATGGACAACAGTGGGCCCATGAGATCATGTCCTCACCAGCAACCTGTGACTGTCCTGGTTTGGGTAAGCGTACACTATGATGTTCGTACAACAACCCACTGGACATGGACACATTTCTCAGAAAGTGGCCCCATCATTCCTTGAGGCATGGCTGTTTGTGTTCAGACAGCTCTGCTTGGGGTTGGCCTCTGCCAGTTGGAGCGGTGGCCGACTCTGGCCCAGCCTTGTTGGCCTGGTGCTGGGCTGGGTGCTGAGCAGGAGTCTCTGAACCAGCACTGCCATCTTTATATGCTTTCTCTTGGCAAAACGCAGGTGTTGGGCTGGCTGGATGTGACGTAGACTCCACTTCCTGGTGGGGGAGGGTGCTGTGGTTCGATTGTCCTCTCCCGACCAAGTTGAACTGTGACTGTCATTTTGATGGTTGGTATCAGAGGCAGAGCCCTGAAGATTTGATTAGAGGATGAGGCCCCCCCCCTGCCCCCACCGTGATGGGTCTTGGGCTCCAGCGACGGGGCTTGCACACTGCAGTGGGCTGCTGAAAGGTGAGCTTGGCCTCTTGCCTTTTGCTTGCTCAGCCTCCTGCTCCTGCTGCATCTCACCACGGGACGCCAGGGTACGAAGAGCAGGAGGGACCCTGCCAGATGCTGGCGCCTGCGTCCTGGACTTCCCAGGCTCCAGGACGGAGAGGGAGAAATATCTCTGCAAGTTACTCGGCTTGTGGCATCGTGTTATGGCCCAGAAGATGGGCTAAGACCTGGCCGTAGCCACCAAGCCGCGCTGCACAGCCCCTTTGGGGTTTTGTGGCTGATCTACCACAGGGTCAAGGTCAGGCACTGGAGTCGGCCAGAGCTGAATCCACTGGGAAACGGCCGGTGCCAGAGCAGGGCTGCTCAGTGTCCCCTGCATCCTCCTGCCCAGTCTGCAGGGTGTCGAGTCTACGAGGGAGGGCAACCCAACCCACCGGGGTTTCTACGCCGGCACTTCGTCCTCCTTCGACGGCACCGTCTCCTGCAGTCTGCACCACCAAAATCCTCTCCTGCAGCCAGGGCCATTCTGAAACAAATCGAGCCACTTAGAAGCCGGGCTGGAAGCACATCCAGCCTGCTGGGACCCGCCACGCAGGCGTGAGGGAAGCTCTTAAATCAACTTGGAAATCTTCTCCTTGTAACACAAATGGGCTTGGGAAGGGACTAGAAACTGCTGCCAAGTTCCTACCTTGAGTAGGATGAAAAATTAGATGAATAGGCAGAAAGCAGCCAGCAGGCATCTACTTACCTGGCTGCAGGGGTCAGGGGCGGAGAGAGCCGCACGGGGCTGCAGCAGGAGCGTGCGGCGCAGTCCACCCGACTGGCTTCAAGTGCAGGCTGGCACTGCCCTCGCCTCTGTCTTTCAAATGCTGGAGTGGGGTGCTGGCGTGGGCCTGGCTGGGGTGTGAAGTGTTCCTGGTGGGAACGGGGCTCACGCACCTGCTCCCTGGGAGAGGCCAGCAGTTGGGAGCCAGCAGGGCCCCGGCCAGCTTTCCCAGAGAGCCAGACACTTCCAGGGCTGCCCCCTCCAGGCTTCTGGTCTCCTGTAAGGCAGAACCTAGGCACAGGTTGGGCAATAGTCATCAACTATTGATTGATTTGAGCATCTTGAGGGTGTTTCTCTTTATTGTTAGGGATCCTGTTGCAGTGGAGCCTCTCCTTGCTAATATTCTGGACTATGATTGTTCTTGCGCTAACTCCAGAGGTGGCCTGAAGTCACTGTGGTTCTTGACTCAAGGGTTTAGGCCGCTGTGCCGAGGGCGGTGCCCATGAGCTGTGCCACCCACGGCCTGAACCCGCATGAGATTTACTCATCTCCTGCCTGGCCTAAGAGTCGTCTCAGTGTCTTTGAAGTGGATGTGGATGGAAAACGGGACCACTTTACACATTTTAGAAAAATGTGGTGGCTGCTGGGTGTGTGAGCTCAGCTACATGGACTGCGCCTCCCAGAACCCTCTTCCCCGCATGTGTCCCGGGGGGTGCAAGGAATCTGCTGGGTCGCTGGCCTGTCTTGGGGGAAGGAAGAGCAGAGCTGCAGACCCTGCCTTGTCCCTGGGTCTTCCTCCTGCCCCTTGTGCCGTTTGGGGTGTGTGTCCTGGAGGAAGGGTTCGGCTTCTGAGGACACCATAACCCCAGGGACGGAGGCCACCAAGAGGACCTGGGTCATCCACAGCTGGACTCTGCTCTCGCTGCGGGACCCAGCCCCTTCTTGCTCCTCCACCTGACGGCCACCTTCCCTCCCCTCTGCCCAGCCCATGCCCCTCATGCTCTAGCACCGGACGTGGGGACAACAGCCTTGGGAGCTGCTTAACCAGCCTGCAGCCCATGAGGTCAAGCGGCTGTGAAAAATCTCACCCCGTCTCTATCTCTGTCCACATCATCTCCGTGTCCGTGGTTGTGTGGTGTTCGTCACTGTCACCTCCTTTTGCATCGTCACCATCACCATCTCACCATCACGTCCCCTCCATCAGCACCGTCTCCATGACTACCGTCCCTCCCTCTCCTGGCAGTCCCCCTCTACACCTGTTGGCCCCGCTTCCTGAATGTTCACTGACTCCAAACATCACTTACTTGCCACTGGACAATACTTGGACAAAGCAAGTGGTGGACACAGAAGGGTGACAGTCACTAGCAGCTGGCCCTGGTCCACCCCACAGGCAGCTGCTTGTGCATTTTCTTCTGGGCAAATGAGCCAAGCACAAGTGAGCTTATACAGGGTCATTCCACAATTTTATATGAGTGCGTGCTTTTCACATAAACATAAGGCGGTGCACACACCGCGTTGCTGTGTGCGCTTGATGAGGCCGGGAGAGGGAACCCGAGCCGTTCGATGCGGCTGCCTCGCTGTCTTTCCTGGATGCCCAGAGCCCTGCGACCTGAGCACTGCACCTCTGACCTGAGCAGCCCTGTGGTCGGGGCGTTCCCAGGGTTCCTGGTCTTGAACAGGGCTTTGAGCAGTGTTCCGGTGTGGTGCTGTCGTGCACAGGGGTGGGATTCCTGGAGGATGGACTCCAGTCAGTGCCACTCCTGGGCACCTTGGATGGTGGGAAACTCACAGGGCTATGCCGTCGGCACGTTTGGATTGTCTGCTGTCGTCTCGTTATTTCTTCTCCTTAGTGGGATACCCCCGGCTTGGCAGAGATCAGAGGCCCCAAACTGCACCCTCCCAAGTCCTCTGCCCGCAGAGAGTTTGTTGGCATCTGCCCCTGGGGGCTCCTAGTGTGAAACCCTGAAGCCCCACAGGTACAGCTGCATCCACCTGAGGCCTTCAGGTGCAGGGTCCTCCGCAGTGGAGGTCTTCCTGGCGGTCCCCACAGTGTCTGTACTTCCTGGATTCCCCACCACTCCCTAAGCCCCTGACCTTTCCTCTCCCCTAAGTTCTGCAAGCTCGAAATCCCTGCATCAGAGCCCCTCTTGATTGCAGTGTGTGGAGGGTTTCCACTTTCCCAGCCAAACCCCATTGCTACGGATGTGCCGGCCCCACACAGTGCCCAGCCCTGCCTCCTTGCTGTGCCCGCTCGCCGGGCCCGGATATGTGCTGGCTGGAGAGGTAAGAAGTGGCTTCTTAGGACTTTAACTTCAGTGTGTGTGTGTGTGTGTGTGCGTGAGTGAACGTTTCCACATGTTGAAGAGCCATTTGCATGTCTTCTTTTGTAAACTGGGTTCATATTCTTTGAGCCTTTCTATGTTGTATTTTTCGCCTTCTTGATCTGAAGAACGCTTTCTCCGTTATTTCACAACAGAAGTAGCACTTCGTCTACCATACACATTGCAAACCTTGCCCCCAGTTTGCCCTTGGCCTTTTGATGTCATTTATGCACATTCTTCGACGTTAACATTAGAACGATTTTTTGGTAACTAGATCTATTTTTTTATGGGCCCTGGGTTTCGTGCCTCACTGCATGTGGCAGGGCAGCTCGCGGGCACCATCCTCCCTCCTGCTCTGGCAGCCTCGGGCCTTGTAACACCATCCTTAAGCGCCCGAGTTTCCCACCGGTCCCCGCCTGGCTCCGTGCGGACAGGAAGCGATGTGTTAGTGTCTCCTGCTCTAGGGTCCCCCTGCTTCTTCTCAAGGAGAGTTCGCTGAGTGTCAGAGCCACATCAGGATGCTCCAGTATCCAGAGCTGCTACACGTCTTTGTCCGCTGCACCTTCTATCGTTATGAAGTGACTGTTTTGTGTGATGTCCTTCGTCCCTGAATAAAGCTTCGGACTGTTGGCCCTGCAGTTTTTTTCAGCAGGCGCTTGCCTCTCAGCTCTGATCTTTAGCCTCCCAGAGGCGCTCCCTCTCCAGGGACCCCTGGGATGTGCCCTGTTGCTGGGTTTCCTTCTTCTTGAATAAGTTTAACCCTTTATCGAACTGCAGATATATCTGAGGTTTTCTGTTGTTGTTATTATACCCTTGGCTTTCGATTGCCCCTTAAGAACATCTCTCAGGGTGGGTCCTCTGTGCCGTTTACCTTACCCTCTCTTTATTTTTATCCTTCGGAGGACTGGTGGTTTGCTTCAGTGTCTATCTGATAACTCCATCTATTTGTCTCCGCCTCTGTTGCCAACATACGGTGAACGATCAGAGAACAGTGTGATCTCAACTTCCCCTGCACCTGAAGATTGCTTGAGTATGTTTTAAAATCTCAGCATTTCCCTTACAAAAGGGAAAATCAAAAATCAATGAAAACTGATTTATATGCCTATATGTTTTACATCTGTAGGTGTACACATATGTATCTATTAACATGTACCTACATCTCTTCATATTTCCATTTACTGAGACATACGTGTACACATAATTAAAGGATTTATTTTCCTCTCTGGTCACGAGCAATGTGCAAAAACGTACCTTATGCTGTCTCATAAACACCTGCCTCCTTCCCTGCCGGGTTCTCTGCAGCTAAAATATTCAGCTATGTGCGGCCTCTTGTCCCCCCACAGGCCTCAGGCTTCCGGACCCCCTGTCTGGACACCTCCTCCCCCAGCTGTTCACTCGGCTCTGTGTGTTCTCCACCCCTAGCTCGAGCCACCTCAGCCTCCGCTGCCCCCCGGCCTCACCCCTGCCAGCCGGTTGACATCCACCGAGCCCTGCGGGTGCTGTCTGGAGCTGCTGTTCGGGCTGGTCTCTGCATGTGAACTCTGCAGGCGTCTCCTCATCTCCCAGCATCCGGGCCTGACTGCAGGGAGAGGAGGCAAGGCAGCCTAGTGGCCTCGGACCTGGGGGCCGTCACTCCTGTGTGTTGTCCTTCCGCAAGGCCTCCGCGGCCCCTTCAGTCACTCTCTGGCCTGACAGGGGCGGCGGGGCAGCATCCTCTCCCCATCGCAGGGTGCTTAAATCCTGGCGATGCTCCTTGCACAATGATGAAGAACCCCGGGGAGGTGTCCTGGGAGCGAGAGCTGCTTCCGCCCCGTGCGCGGTAAATCTTTCTTTCCGACAGCACGAGACAGTCTGCAGTATTTCATAATTGGTGAGATGAAGAGCCCCTATTTTCCAAGATGTTCTAGAATAACTCAGTTTTAAAGACCACTCCTAACAACCAGAATGGGCCGATTATTCCGGGGGAATCCACCGAGAATCATTTCCAGGTGAGATAGGAAAATGTGCCTGAATTATGACTGAAAATTTGCTAAGAGACTCACGTTTCCCACTACCAGGAGAGACGTTAATGGCCATTTGTTAAAAATGTTTTTGAGGTTTATTTGCAGTGGAAGGATTTGTTGTGGTGAAGTGTGTCCTCTGAAACGCTCTCGGTGACAGGGCCGTCCTTCTGTCGGCTCCCTGTGACGCTGCAGGAGTGAGCTTGTCACATCACGGAGTCTGGGAGTTGAGGGGGTCTCCCAGGGCGGTGCAGAGAGGGCCGGGCCTTCTGGAGAAGCGGCACAGCCCTCTCGCGGAGTTTGAGGATGAGAAGAGACACCTGTCCCCAAGCCCCTGCCTGACTGCGAAGCTTCTGGGACTGTGAACGTCTCAGTCCCCCACCTGTGGGAGCCAGCAAGTCTGCGGGAGCTAGTGGGGTGTCGTGAGAACAGGAGATAGATGAGGAGTAGGGGACCCTAGAGACCCTCAGGAGCCACCATCTCACTTCAGGGGGCTCCTCAGAGACCAGAAGGGTCAAGTGATGGTGACAGTTGAGTGTAGCGGCCACAAGGTCAGCCTGGAATCTGGGGCGGCTGATTCAAAGCCGGCGCCCTTCCCTGTGGGGACCACCGAGGGGACCCCGGAGCCCATCCCAGCCCAGCCCAGAAGTTCTCCGGTGGAGTCTCCAGGGGCTGCAGCTCCTCCTGGGCTGTGCCCCTCAGGGTGTTGGGGGTCCATTATACTCTCTGTCCAGCACTGATGCCCCCTGGTGGCCAGTGTGCTGGGGTCTGTTGGGAGATCCAAGACTAGGTCTCTCCCCCTGGCCTGGGGCCCCCCAAGAGCGCACAGGGTGTTGAGGGGAGGACAGGGGATGCTGATCCCTCTTTTGGGGGCACCTGTGCTCCTGAATGCTGCCCCCTGCCCGCTCTGTGGTTGCCCCCGTATTGAGCCGTGTGGGGGGTAACAGTGGGACTCACAGGGAGGGGACAGGTCCTCCGCCGTGAGCACCCCTCTTCCCTCTCCCTCTCCTCCTCCTCCTGGGCACAGCGGCTCTGAGACCCTCCTTGGCACCCTGTCGTCAGCACAGGTGTGGCCATGGGTCGCCCAGACGAGGTGACCCTGGCACTTCCTGAACCATCTGTTGTGTCCCTTTGCCCTGACGTGGCACTGGAACCCCTCTGCCGGTTGGTGATCACTTAGTTTATCACCGCAGTCACCTCGGGTGACCGTGTCATGAGCACAGAGAGTCCCAGGGCCAGACTCAGAGGGCTGAGCACCTGTGCAGAGCCCCGACCCGCAGGTGGCCGTCCCGGGCTCCCCCTCGGCCCTGCTGGCTGCCTGGGAGTTGGGTGGAGGGTGCGTGCCTGGCTGCTCTACCACGGGCTGTGAGCTGGCACGCACCGCCCGCCCTCCGCCAGCCACGTGCTCAGGGCTGGCCCTTGTCCCTGCGCACAGTGCCACTCAGAGATGGATGAGCCCCAAAGCCACGCACAAAACAAATAAATATTTGTTCCAGAAACTCTGGTGATGTCAAGTTTTATTGTAAGTACACTTGGTGCGTGACAGGCTGATAAATCTCTCCTGTGTTAAGATTCTCCTGCTCTGAGCCTCGCCCGACTGCTTGTTGCGCGCAGTGGTGTGGCTGTCACCGAGACATGGCCTCACCCTGCACCTCGCTCCACATCCCAGAAGGGATCTCAGACCTGGCAGCCGCACCCCAGCCTGGGCCAAGCCCCCTCCCATCATTTCCTCGGTATGCTCAAGGCCCTTTGGGCGGAAGCCCTCTGGGGTGGGCCGGGTGAGCCAAGCCCCTTAGTACCGGGGCTGGGGTGCTCCTGGGCTCGTGCCCCAGGGCAGGAGATGGGGAGATGCCCACCGCTGCGGTCTCCTGGGCCCTTGTGGAGGCAGCATGCGCAGCCTTCTCCCGGGTGTTCAGCCCCACAGCTGCAGGCCCATGGGAGCCCCGGTTAGAGATGCCCTGAACAGGACTCCTGAGGTGGGACCTGGAGACAACCCAGCTGTGACTGCAGGTCTCTTCCCTGGAGTCCTGTGTGCCCTGCTGGGAGAATACAGAGGTGGCAGCATTTGCTGGGAAGCCGTGGACTTCCTGCCTGTGCTCTGGAAGCTTTCACAGCAGGACGAGTGGCCAGCTTGGGGGTGTCTGTCCCTGTAGCCGGGCTCTGTCCCCAGAGCTGTGTGGGGGCCCCACATTTTGTTGAGGGGGGCATCTGAAGACTGGGTGAGTGGGGCTACCCGGGAGGCTCAGCCCTCTCTACATGGATGTGGGCAATGTGGTGGGGATTCAGGCAATGTGGGGTCTGCACCCTGCAGACAAACTCCATCCAGAAACTCTATCGCGCTCCATCCAGAAACCGTGACTCTGTCCTACTTTGGCTGGGATGGAGAACGGACATTCCCGCAGGACTGAAAGGAAGGACTTTGGGGGCTCTGCCACCAGGGCCACGGCTGTCAGCACGGACAGTGCCATGGGCTGGGAGGTGTGGGGAAGGGGCCTGATCTTGGCGAGGCGGGGGCTTGTGCCCCGGAGTGGGCTGCTGTCCTGGTGCCCCTTGCTTCATGCCTGCCCACTCCGGGTGACGTCCAAGGCACAGTGGTGAGCTGTATTTTTTATTGCAAAGCTCCCTTCAGAGCAGAGAACTGGCAGAGGTGCTAAAACGCTACGGAACTATTTCAGTCCTGTAGAGCCGGGGTTGGCAAACCACCGCCCTTGGGCCTAATCTGGCTGGCTGCCTGCCTTTGACAATAAAGTTTTATTGGCACTCTGTTGTGCTCATTAGCTGCAAAGTTGCCAAAAACCCTTTGCAGGAGAAGGTGGCTGACCCCTGGAAAAGGACAGAAAAATCTACTGGGCGCTGATATACTTGCCAGGCAGGCGGAAAGGAACTGTAACATTTTGCTATATTGGCTTCAGAAACGCATGTTTCTTTGTTGTTAAAAGAATACAAGTCCCAGTGGTGTTTGAAGTCCTTTATGTTCCCGGGCCCCCCTTCTTCTCCTTCTGTTTGCAGAAAAGATCCCTCCCCTGGGTCAGATATATGCTGTGGGTTTTTTTTTTCGGTCTTTTTGAGACAGGGTCTCTCTATGCAGTTCAGGCTGGCCTTGAGCTCACCTTGTAGCCCAGGCTGGTCTCAAACTTGCAACGATCTTCCGGCCTCAGCCTCCCAAGTGCTGGGATTGCAGGTGTGTTCCACCATGCCCAGCCTATACGCTGTGTTTATTCTTTTGCTGTGCATGTCTGCTGCACAGACGTCCCCAGGCTTTTTTGTGTGCTGTGAAGTCACATGAGTGGAACCTGCATATTCTGTCACAATCCTTCAGAGGAGTCGGGTCCACCTGACTGCTGCAGCCGAGGACTTGCACCTCCATCCCTGGACACAGTGGCCATGCCCAGGCCACCAGCATCTATGTGACCCTGTGTGGACAGCGCAGTTGTGGGCAGATCTGGAAGCTGAATGAATAGTTGTGTGCAGGGCGGTGTCTCTGCTAGATTCTCCATGCACCGCTCACACATCATGATCCGCATAGCATCCCGGCGATGTGCAGACTGCTGCCGTGCCCATTTTGCAGCCGAGACAGCTGAGTCACACCACCGTCCTGAGGTCGCACAGCTGAGGAGCGATAGAACCAGGATGCACAGCCCCGCCCAGATGGCCTTGGATGGAAGAGAGAAACCGCAGCGCAGGGCGCTGCCCGCGAGCTCTCCACAGGCAGAACTCATCTCCACAGCACTGGCCACGAATGCGAGTCCAGGCCTCCACGCTGTCCACAGCACACCCTCTACCAAGTGGGTTTGCCCTGGGGAGGGTCACACATTCCCTGTTGCTGGTGATGGCGGGCATCCTCCCAGGTAGTGCCTGCCATCTTTGCTTTGTGTATCAGCTTGGCTGGGTTCCAATACGCAGTCATTCAATCAAACCCTTGGAAGGTATTTTGGCTCGAATTGATTGGCTTTAAGAAAAGGCGAGCGCCCCCTTCCTCCGTGTGTGTAGACCTCACCCCACCAGCTAAAAGCCTTCCGAACAAAACACACGCTTTCCAGAGAAGAAATTCTGCCGCAGACTGCTGCCTGCACTCCTGCCTGAGTCTCCAGCCTCCCGCATGCCCTGTGGATTTCAGACTTGTCGGGCCCCAGACTGTGTGAGCCGCTTCCTTCCGATAAATCATAGCAACGTCCTGCTGGTTCTGTTCCCCAGGAGAGCGCTGGCTGATACAATGGCTCTGCTTCTTTTCTCTCCTGTGACTTGCTTACACATGAGTTGCGTATCGCAGACATCCAAACCTAGTCTGCGTGTGGTTGCCACGTCTTCCCGCCAGCTGTGACTTCCCTGAATGTGGTGTTTCGTGCACATGGGATGGAGCTCAGGGGCTCCCAAATGCTAGGTGAGCATTCTACCACTGAACTACCCCCGCCAAAGTCCTTGTTATTTTCATTTTTATTTTGAGATAGAGTCTTGCTAAGTTTCCCAGGCGGGGCTCAAACTTGCGATCCTCCTGCCTCACCCTCCTAGAGTGCGGGGATTACAGGCACGCACCACCATACCCCTTGACGCCGTCTTTCTGATGAACAAAACCCTGTTGTTTTTGAGGTCCTATGTGCATGTGTATGTTAAGAAATCTCTCTGCTTTGAGCTCCTAAACATACTCTCTCACATTTTCTTTAGAAAGGTATTGCAGTTTCTATCTGCCTGGAGACACTGTACCTAGGGAAGGGGACTTGCGTGAGTCAGGGCAGCCAGGTGTGGCCATGGCGCCCGCCCCGTGTTACCCATTGTGTGGAGGACGCAGGCAGCATAGGGAAATACTGTTCCCAGGACTGGATATTCGATTTGGCCTGTGACTTCGTAGAGGACATTTGCTTCGCGCGTCTGAAGTGCTGATGCTGGAGTTGCAATGTGACGTTACTGGAAACACAAGAGGCCTCCACACGGTTGATTACCACACAGGAGGGCCTGCTGTGGACCAGGTGGACGTGCTCTGCCTCATCGCTGCTGGCCAGCGTGTGGCCAGCGTCGAGCCTGTTGCTCTGCAGAGCTGTGCTCTGCCCACACATCTCAGCCTGACACTCCTGGGGCTCTGCTGAGAACGCACTGTGTGAACTCAGGCAAACAACCTGTCTCTCTCACGAAATCTTTCAGGTGAGCCTCCGGCCCTTGCTCGGCAGGCCTACACGAGGGCTCACATTGGACTCTGCTGTTTGTACACAGACCCTCTTTCCAGAGCTTTTATGGAATAATTCATTCATTCTCTGCCGGTTTTTGTTTCTGCCTTGCTGTATGCTTGGCTGATATTGATTGGATCTTGAGCATTGCATATAAAAATTGTAGAAATGATTTGAAGCCTCGGGTCTTGTTATCTTTCTCTGGAGCAGGTTCATTGCTTTCCGGCAGGAGGGAGGGGCTTGCGACCCTGCAGGCTCAGCTTCCGCTCTTCTCGGCTGGGAGAGAGGCTGCATCCTACCAGTATCAATGTCGCTCTGTTAATATCTGCTTTTCATCAACAAGTGGGCCTGCTCCGTTGGCTTGTTTCTCTCTCTGTGTTCTCACCACACTCCTTCATTAGCTTCTGCCCTTTGATGGGATGACATCTGTCCCTTTGCCTTTAGTACCCTATTTTCTTAGCTATTTCTGAGGCTTTGCTCTTCCAGGTGAATTTCAGGAACGAGCTCCTCAGGGCCCACAGAGGTCTATGGGGTTGGAATTTGGTGAAGGGACAGATGGGCCTGGGCTGGAGATAGGCATCTTAATGACGTCAGCTCTCTTCTTGCTAGACTGCAGCGTTTGACCGCGTTCAATCACATTTCCACCTATGTCCTGCACTTGTTCTTTCTGTAAATGAGTGGACTTTATGTTTTAGAACAATTTTACATTTACAGGAGAATTGAGCAGAAAGCACAGGGTTCCCATATGTCTCTCCTCTCCTGATACCCACTGTTAGCATCTTGCACAAGTGTGGCACTTTTATCACAGTGAATGAACTGATATTGATACATTGTTATTCAGTAAAGCCCATCACTTATGAATTAGTCTGTTTTCTGTTATTATAACCCAATGCAGGTGGCTGGGTACTTCATAAAAAAAAGGAATTCATTTAGCTCAGAGTTCTGGAGGTTCAAGAGCACTGTGCTGACATTCCTGTCTCTCTGGAGAGGGGTTCTGGTAGAGGGATCTCTGTGTGTGCCAAAGAGGGGCTTGGGGAGCACCTGGCTCCTTTATGACACTCCTTTCTCAGGATAATCAACTGGAATCCCCCCAAGATCTACCTTAGCTGCTTCCAAGGTAGTGCCCCCGTGACCTGACCTCTTTGCACTCAGTCCCGCCCCTTAAGGGTTCCATTGCCTTGGGGACCAAGCTGCCCACTCATGAGCCTCTGAGGTCGCGCTCAAGCCACATGCAAACCGCAGTAGTTTACATCAAGGTAGGCCCTTTGTGCAGTGCAGTTCTGCAGGTTTTTGTCAAGTGAATGATGTCAGGTGTCCACTGCAGAACTGCTTCATCACTGTGAACCCTCGGGCTCCACTTGTCTGTCATCCCTCACTCCACAGCCTCATGGACACGTGGTGCTTGCAGTGGGTCCAGAGCAAGAGGCAAAACGTAAATAAGAAGCATCTCGATAGGAACAAAGAATTAGAATCCAGCGCTCAAGCCTCTCTGATTCCAATACGTACAACAGGCAGAACTGGGAGAATGTGGTGTCCTCAGTCACATTCCAGATGTGCCTTGGAGGAAACGCGCATGTCTGAAGAAACGTATGAGAAAGAATGCAAAATTGGTCCAGCCATTTCCAGGGTTTTGCTGATCTCCTGGTGTCTGCCCGTGCTTCAGGAAGGCCACACCTACTGCAGAGGGAATCGGCCCCACATCTGCACCTCTGAGTGAGCGTGTAAGAGAGGAAAAGCCAGACAGACACAAGAAACCTAAGATCCACGTGCCCTGCCTCACTTATCAGAATATCAAAGAATGGCTCTATGGGTTTTACCAAGGCCTCATCTGGCCCCAGAGAGGAGAGAGATCACCACACTGTATGTGGGTAGTCTGGACCACACCGTTACCAAGACAGACTCAGAAGTCATCTCTGCCCGTTTGGAGCGTTCCTGACATCCCTCTGGGACAGAGGCAGCGGTGTATTCATCCCCTTTGCCACAAGCCAGGCTGCAGGAGCACTGGCTGGGAAGTCCTTTAATAAGTCGATTGTCAAAGGTCACAGACTCAACGTAAAATGCAGAAGATCCCAGGCCATAAGAGAGACAGAAAGAGAAGGAAGGACCCACAGACTGCGGATCAGCTAACGCCCATTTCAGGGCTGCCAGGAACTCTTCCTCCTCCTGTGTCCACAAAGGGGCCTCTGCCGAGGACTCCATCCTGCCCCAAGAGGTCCTCCAGCGTGCTGAGCACCACCTTGCCCCAGCCGGGGCTTTGGACCATGCAGGTTCCGCTCACTGGGCCCTCCCCCTCCTCTCATGGACTAACTCATCATCCTGCGCAGTCTGCTCCATGGACGGGAGCTCACACCAGAACACAGGAGCCCCTCACACATTACCACTTGGGAGCTCTGTGAAGAGAGGGGCTTTAAAGTCCCAGTGTCCTAGTTACTTTTCATGGTGGGGAAAAACACCTGACATCCATAAGTTCAAGTAGGGGAAGGGTGTTTTACCTCAGTTTGCAGAGGTTTCAGTGCATGGTCAGCTGGCTCCAGGACAGGCTGGTGTGGCAGATGGGGCGCGGCTGAGAGGAACAGTCCATGGTAGGGCTGGCAGAAGGGAACAAACCTACCTTCTTTCTGTCCCTTGCATTCTATACAGGCTACAAGCCTATTGATCTGTGCCACCTGTAGCCAGGGCGGGGCTTCCTTTCATTTATACTCAGAACTATGCTAATCCAACTAGGAAGTAATCCAAATACGACACAGCCTTAATCCAAGTATCACACACCCTAGATCCAGCCACCTCCCAAAAGCCCTACCTATGAGCACAAGAGGCTTTGTGGGGAGATCTAGATATAAGCCATTACTTAGTAAATGAGTCTCGGAATAAATATATTTTTCCTTCAAAATGAAGATTTAAAGTTATCTTAGTTTACAGATGCCTTGAACACAAACACAGAACAACCATAGATTTCAACCAAAAAACTGTTCACCTTGTAAGTGTATTCACCAAGGTCATACTAGGCTAAATCAGTTTTATTTGTTTACACTCTCAATGAACAAAATCAAAATGAAACTAAGGAAGGAACTCCATTTAAAATAGACCAAAAAGAATAAAATACTTAGAAATAACAAAAGAAGTGAAGGCTGTGGAACGTCCTGCACAAAGAAAGACAATCCAAGCAGCCAGAAGGACTCCTGCGCTCTCAGGTTCAAAGCAGCGCTACTGCTACAACGGCCCAGCTCCCAAATCGATCTGCATGTTGACACGATCTCCACAACAATCCCAGCTGGGTTTCCTGTGGCTGTACGCTCGCTGATCCTCAAATTTCTATGCGAAACCAAGGGACCCAGGACAGCCAAGCCAAATGTGTGAAAAGAATACCAAAGCTGGAAGACTCACAGTCTCCGTTTTCAAAACTTACGGCAAGGGTACCATAACCAGGACAGTGGTGTTGACATAGGCTGGCTGGGTGCCAGAAGAATGAAACAGAGAGTCCGGAAATAAACCTACATATCTGTGGCTAGTTGATTTCCAAAGTTACTGGCAGACAATTCAATGGGAGAAAGAATGGGCTTTTCAACAAATGTTGAGACATGAAAAGAGAGAACTAGAGTCCTGCCTCCCAACATGAGCCCCACCCCCACCACATCCCCTCCCCGCGTGCATGCACGAACACACACACATACACACACAAATTAACCCAGAATGTAGCATATACAAAACTTAGTTCTTATTTATAAAAATAAATCTATAGAAGTCTTTGAAAAAAACATGGATACAAGTCTTTATAAGGTTGGATTATACAGTTTTTTAGATATTACATTGAAAGCACATGTGACAATATAAAAATAGATTAACCAAAATTGTCACCCAAATTAAAAACTGCAAAGGACCCCACTGAGAAAATTAAAAGACCCATAGAATGAAAAAAAGGTTTGCACATCATGTATCTGATAAAAGTTTAGATCCAAAAATATACAAAAGCACTTATAACTCAATAATAAAGATTAAAAACAAGCAAAGATTTTTATCAGATATTTTTCTCAAGAAGATAAACAAAGTGCCACTAAGTGTACAAAAAGGTATTCAATGTCCATAGCCATTGGAAGAATATGAGTCAAAATCACAATGAGTTATGTATTCAGATCCATGACTTTTGTTGTGTATTTACAAAGGTGACTGCAAGTGTCGGAGAAAAGGTGGAGAACTGGAACTGTCATAAAATGCGGATTCCAACAGGATTTAAAATGGAGATGCTTCTTTGCAGACAACTTGGAAACTTCTCAGAGCACAAAAGTGGAATTATCCATAACCCAGAAAGTCTGCGGTGGGGTATAGTCCTAAGAGCAACAAAAACTTGGTAGATCACACAGCCAGTGCTCCATACAACAGTGTTATTCATAGAAAATAACCAAATGTCCACCAGCTGATCAGCAGACAATGAAATGAGGGGTGTCCATACAACAAATGCTTCTTGGCAGCGAAAGGAATGAAGTCCTGATGTATGCTACCTACCGTGTTTCCTTGGAAATAAGACCTAACCAAAAAAATAATCAGCCTTGAAACCTGGAGATCAGCAAGGCCAGCCCCAGGCAGCCTGTCCAGATTAGTGTTTGCCACGGACTGCGGCGGTGAGGGGGCAGTACTGTACGCGGGGAGTAACTGCCGCTGGGTGTTGGCTTCCTCCTTGTCATGGTGAAAGTCTTCTCGAACTGACTGTGGTGGTGATCACACAACTTTGGGAGTGTACTGCAAACCACTGAACTCTTCACTTCACCAAGAGACTGCATGCCCTCTGAACTATGCAACTTCCTGTCACTGGAATGTAATACTTGACACCCACAATTTAATCCAGGAGAGCTTTCATTTGCTCACATTTTAAGGGGACTCAGACCATGGTCAGCTGGATCCAAGGCAGAAACATCATGGTGGAAGGCACGGTGGAACAAACTGCTTAATTTGTGGTGGCTGGGAAACAGAGCCAGGGAAAAGTACTACAGAGGACCGGGTGAGGGACCTGACATAGTCCCCAAGGCCACACCTCCATGACCCACGTAGACACACCTAGAAGTGTCCCTACCAATCCCCCAGGTGGATCCCGAAGCCAGTCCGGTTGGCACTGCACCCCAACCACCATAACCTCCATAAGGCCAGTCCTGTAGGTGTTACATGGCTCTCCAGTGCTAAAGATGGCTGTGTCTTTTCCCCCCGGTTTTTATTTTGTTAGTGAGATATCGCGTCCTTAGCTGGTTTCTTCCAGAGTGAAATGAATTCTGTGGTTTGCTGGATGTCACAATCTTGACGGTGCTGAAGAAGTGTCTCTATTCTTTCTTGGGCATTTTTATCCTGAATGCATATTGAATTTTATCAAGTGCTATTTGTGTATCTATTTGGTGATTATACATACTCCTTTATATCCTGTTACTTTTGTGTGTGACAATAATAGATCTTCTTGTGTTGAACAGTCCTAGAAATTCCCATGAAACACCCTGCTTGGTAATGATCTGCAGTGCTATGTATGGATCGCTGCTATCTTTTTTTGTATTTCTCTCTCCATTTTTTCATGTAAGCTCACTTTATGATTTTCTTTCTCCTACTACCTTGTCCAAGTTTGATATCTAGGTGGATATGTGTCCTTCCTTTTAAAAATTTGTTTTAAAATTTGCATACAGTAAAATCCGCTCTTTTTATTGTATGGAGCCATGGGACTTGACAAATGAGTAGGCACTGAGATGTCACAGTGGAGAGGTGGAACAGCTCCATACCTCCTTGCCCCTGCGTGGTCACACTGTGATCAGCTCCTCCAGTCGGGGACCATGTCCATCGAGCCCCCAGCTATGTCTCTGTTCTCACAGAATGCCACTGACTACTATTTCACTGGGTGCATGGCTGGCTCCCAAAGTGGATGGCAGGTTTCTGAAAGCCTGGATCCAGGTAGAGAAGTTGCCCTTGTCTCTGTTTCCTTCCCCTCCTCTTCCTCTTCCTCCCCCCTCCTCCATTTTTGTAGCTGAAAATTGAACCGAGATTGGACCACTGACTTATACTCTCAGCCCTTTTAAAAATTTTAACTTTGGGATGGGGTCTCACTAAGTTGCCCAGACTGGCTTTGAACTTGGAATTCTCCCGCCCCGGGCAGGAGTAGCTTGGATGACAGTCGTGCGTCTCCTTGTCCGGCCAGTTCGCTGCATCTGATCACCTACTGCAGACCGTGTGAGTCGTTTCAGTTTGGGACTGCTATAAATACTTAAGTTTGCATTTTTATGTGACTGTAAGTTCTAACTCCTTTCGACACCAAGGAATGGCATTGTTGGGCCATGTTACGGTCTGTGTCCAGATGTCCCCCCAGAGCCTCATGTGGTCATGGGGCAGGATTCTAGAGTTTATGACTGATTCCCAGTTTAATGTTGGAATTATGCACATGGGTGCTACACCCACCCTGGGGCAGGTAGTTTGCATACGTGTAAGGGAGGGAAAGAGGCTTGCTCTCTGCCGCCCCTCCCTTTGGATCTTGTTGCTTTTGCTGTTTTCTGCTTCCATGAACAGTTGCCCTCTGCCATGTGCCACTCTGCCTTGGAGCCAGCCGAGTATGGACTGAAACCTCCACGAACTGTGAGCTAAATAAACCTTTCCTTCCCTAATGTTGGGCATCAGGTATTTTGTCTCAGCAATGAGAGAACAGTAACTAAGACAGGCCATTTGCTGAATACAGTCAGGCCTTGGTTCATGAAGTAGATTCTTTCCATGATGCACCACTATGTACCTTGTGCTCTGTAAGAAACCTCTGAGCCCTTTCCTGCAGTGATGATGACCTTTGCATTCCCGCCGGCAGCTCACGAGCGATCCACACACTCTCAGCATCCACTGCCACTGGGACTATAGGGGGTTGCCTTTCGTTTGTTTTAGTTTTGTCTGGGTTTTAGCAAACTTAGTGGTCTGTGTCCTACAGCTTTATCTGCATGTCCCTGATGACCATGATGTGCCTTTCATGGGCTTATGTGCCTTGTCTGTATCTTTTTGGGGGAAGTTTTCTTTTTACTTTTAAGAATTGTTTTTCACTGCCAAATTCTGCTAGTATTATGTATATTGCAGAGTCAGGTCTTTTTTTGAGATACGTGAATAAGGCATCTTTTCTCTTCGCTGATTGCTTTTCTCTTCATTTTCCTAACTGCATCTTGCACAGAACAAAAGTTTCTAATTTATTTGTGAATTCTCATTTTCTTTTTCCGTTATGAATTGTTGGCACCGTGTCAGAATTCTTCGCCTAATTCAAGGTTACTATGATTTCTTCCAGCAATCTGATAATTTACATTTTAAATTTAAGACCGATTTGTAGTTCTTTTTTTGGTGAAAGGTATAAAGTACGGGTCAAGGTCTTTCCCTTGCTCTTTCTGTCTCTGTCTGTCTGTCTTTCTCACTCATCTGTCCTTTGGCACACGGATTTCTAGTTGTTAAAAAGACAATTTTTCCGCACTGCACTATGTACCATTGTCAAAGATCAATCGGCCTTGCTTTCCTGGCCCATTTCTGTCTCTCCTCTCCGCTGACCCGCAGATCTGTCCTCTGGCTAATGCCACCTGCCCTTGATTGCTGAAGATTCATCGTGAGTCTTGAGGTTCAGATTGAGCTTATTTTGCTCTTTTCTTCCCCCTACAGTTGGTTTTGATGTCCTAGTGCTTTTACCGTTCCATCTATCTTTCAAATACTTATTAGCTTTTGTTTGATAATCCCAGCACTCAGGAGGCTGAGGCAGGAGGATCATTGCGGGTTCAAGACCAACCTGGGCTACAAAGTGAGCTCAAGGCCAGCCTGAACTGCATAGTGAGACCCTATCTTAAAAAAAAAAAAATCTCACCATAACTGTGGATTTGGAAAATTCTCTAAGTTTATCATATTTGTTATTTTTGTTTCTTTTTTATTATGTAATGTTCATTTCTAATCCTTATTGTAGATTTTTGCCCTAGTATTTCCTCTGTGTCTTTTTACATACTCTTTATTTATGTAGCATTTTTCCTGTATATAACTTTCTATCCCTTTATTTTTAACTTTTCTGTGTGATTTGTCTTCATATGTTTCTTATAGTCAGGAATTAGTTTTATTTAAAGCTTAATGTAATTGGTGGGGTTACCGTGATTTCATTCCTCTTATGTTTCTTTTGATTATTTACGTGTTCAGATGCACATCCAAGTTATTCTACGTTCCTTGTGGCTCTATTTCTCTTTTCTTCTTGCTTTCTCCTGCATTAGAATGGCTTTCTATATTTCTTTTGTTTTTCACTGTTGGTTTAGAGCCATTTGTTACAATTATTTTATTTTAGTAGTTTTTTCTTTATCTTTTAGTTGTTCAACATTTAACTGTGCATTTTTATAGTGAAATCCATGTACTTCAGTACAGCCTGTCTCTCTTCACGTCGGTCACCCGGGAACTCCCCAAGTCAGAAGTGGTGTGAGAGCGTGCTAACCAGGCCTCTGCTTCGTGCTATGTGAACAGGGAAATGTTTATAGTGCATTACACACCCACCCAAAACTCTTAACCAGCTTCCTAGAGTGCACCTGAAACGCAGAAGAGCGTCTCCACGCAGCGGGGGCCCTCACACACCAGGATGTGAGCGTGTAACTATCGGCTCTGGGTCCCCAGCTTCCGTGGCCGTGACAAGCGGTGGCTCAGGCAGCAGTGCCCCCATTTCCATGCTGTTCTGTAGCCTCGTGGCATGGAGACAGCACACAGAAGGAGCATTCTTCTAGAAGAACGCAGACTGCAACAGACAGAGCACTTGTGACCCCTACGACTCACGAGGAGGCCCGATCCCAATGTCCTAACGGTAAAGGGGCCTTTGAGAAGTTATAGGTCGTGAGGTCAGAGGTCACAAGTGGGATTAACCCCTTATAAGAGGAACCAGTGAGCTAACATTCCTTCAACAAAATACTGGCTGACAGCTGCTGGGGAGGGTGCCAGCTCTGTGCCCTGAGCAGGGGCCGTGCCATCCCTGTGCAGGATCCTGCGTCCCTTGCTGACCCCCACCAGCCTCAGTCGAAGGACGAGCTGGGCACCTGCAGGAAGGATGTGCCTGCCCAGGGGGCTAGGAGAGCTGGCCGCCCTGGGCCCCTGGTTCTCTAACAAAGGAGGATTTATGGCCTCATTGCAGGAACAGGCACTGGAGACCGCTCGACATGTTCACATTCAAAAAATCAGTAGGTATCGATTCGCATTACGCGTCGACGGAAGGCAGAGCCCGTGTTTATTTGGAGTCGTGCTCCTGATGTAATAACACTTAGATTACAATATTTTCTGTAATTACTTACAAATGACAATGCATATTGGGTTAGTGATAAATCAGAGACAATTTAAATAATGGCATCAAGAATTCAGGAGTATAAATTCTGTGCGTTTCATAGCAGCTCGGTGATGGGGGTGGGGGCGTTGGCATCTCCAGTGTCAGGTGAGGCCCCGGGCAGCCTGGGTTGGCCTTGACCTCGCTCCCGGGTGCTCTGGGTGCTGCATGGTGGTGCTGGCCAGGGGCTGTGAACCTGGGAGGAGGGCCCTTGCAGGGGAGCAGGGCTCAGAAATGCGCAGGCTGTCTCCCTCCTCTTCCCTCCTGTGCACCCACTGCGGGGGCTCAGTGGGGGCAGGCTGCACCCTGTCTGGAGCCCTTGGAGCCTGATCTCAGGAGGGATCAGTTTCTCCACAGCCTGGCATGGGTACCAAAGCGCTGAGATTGGGCTCCCTGACCGTGCTGCTGCCGAGGACAGGCGGGCGTGACCAGGCTGTACTCACCGAGCCCGGTAGATCCTGTGCCAGGCCTCCAGCATTGCCATCTCAACGGTGTCCACCAACGCCTCCTGCTTGCAGGTAACAGAAACCACCACGGAGTGAGTGAGAAGTGGGAAGAGCTGCCTGAGGGGACCCCAAGTCTCCTAGCACCAAGGCAGGGCACAGGCTGAGGTCATGCTGAGGAGAAGTGGTAGGAGCTGCCCTCTGTGCCAGCTGCTCCTTGCAGGTGGGCTGCTTCCTCTCCTGTCTGATCAGGTTGTGGCCCAGCCTACCTCCCCGGGGCCTCTGTGCTCCTCATCCCCTGGTTGAAGTGCAGCCTGCAAGCGGGGACTCACCCTGAGGCCCAGCTCCATGTGGCCAGGGTAGGCAGAGAGTGTAGGGTGCTCGCTGGTTTCCTGGGCCGGCATGGAAGTCATTTTGTGGTGGGAGTGGGCAGAACTGTTGTTTTCTTATGGATGTGGCCACTGAGGATGGGAGCTCATTGCTAAGCCCAAGCAGTGCCCGGCAGGAGGCGACCCCATGGGCATGGAGGCAGGCACCCCACTCTGGCCCTGTTACCCCCATCCTGCGACTCCTGCATCTCACCCAGATATCTCATGCCAAGGCGTCTAGTTAGTTAGGGTTTCCCTTCTGTCTTAGTTACTGTTCTCATTGCTGAGAAAGATATCCAACACCCAAAGATAAGGGGGGAAAGATTTATTTAACTCACAGTTTGTAGAGGTTTCAGTCCATAATCTGCTGGCTCCAAAGCAGGGGGAATCAAAGCGGAGAAGCAGTTCATGGTGGGCAGAAGGCAGCAAAGCAACAAGGAACAACCAGAGCTCTTCTTGTCCCTTATATCTTACCCAGGCAGCACTCATACCCTTAGTCCTAGTGCCCTTGATCCTAGCACTGCCCCATGAATCAGTGCGAGTGTCACACACTGTAGATCCAGCCAGCTCTGAAGAAGCCCCACCTATGGCCACACGAGGTTTGGGGAGACATCTAGACACCGTAACACCTTCCATTTCTCTCTCAGGACCCTGAGGGGCTGGAACACACTTGACAGCCAAGTGTGCTCCGCCAGCTCCTATTGCTGTGGCCCGCGCAGCATTGCTAAGCAAAAGCAGGCCCAGCGGTCCACAAAACCCACCTGAACTTCCTCTTTCTAAATAACCAGAGAATATTTTTCCCTCCCACGTTTGAATTTTTTCAGGTTCTTTTTTCCGGCAGCATTGAGAGTTTAACCCGGACCTTGGCAACAAGCTGCATCCCCAACACTCCCAACTTATTGCTATTTTTTGTTTTTGTTTTTTTTTCCAGTACCAGGAATCGAACTCACGACCTCGTGCTTGCCAGGCAGGTGCCGTGCTACTGAGCTAAATCCCCAGCCCTGCTATTGTTTGTTTTGAAGCAAAATCTTGCCAAGCTGCTAAGTTACCCAGGCAGGCCTCTGGCTTGCAATCCTCCTGCCTCAGCCTGGCAGAGTGCTGAGGGCCAGGCCTGCACCATCATGGGCATCCTCTCAGCAGCTTGATTCTTTGGAAGACATTGAAATGATTCTCATTTTGAACCAAGCTCATTGACCTTAAGTAGAAGACAGTTGTGCTCATCCAAGAGGGAAACTGCTCTGGGAGTGAGAGCGGTTGGTCCCAACTGATCGACACCCCCAGCTACTTCCTGGGCCAGGAGCCCCTCAGCCTGCCTGCTTCCTGCTCAAGTGAACTCAAGTGACGATGCTGTGACCTTCTGTGAATGACCTTGTACTTTTGGGTCCTGCTCTTAACAAAAAATTTAAAAAAGGAGACAGTATCCGATGTACCTCCGAGGATGGCTGCCGCACAGGGCAGTGACAAGCAAAACAGCTGCATACTTGGGTGCATCCTCCATGAATGTCTGTCCTTGTCACGGCACTGCTGTCCTTCCTCTCTCGAGTGTTTATTTGACGCCTACTGTGTACAAACTCCCCCTGCTGTGTGCTGGAGGCAGAAAGTGTGTGGAAACTTCTCCTTGCCGGCTTGTTCTCCCAGAGACAAAATCACTGCTCAGTACCTGGGACATTACAGTAACACATTTTAATGAAAACTTAATTAATTAGAAATGATTGCTCTGTTGAATGTGGAAGGAAAGAAAAATCATTAAAAATTGGCAAGTGGGAGAGAAAAAATGCTTTTCTATAAGTACATAGGAGAGGCATATCGAAGCAATGAATATTTCTAAAATAGGAAAACATAAAGCTTGAGCTTGTGAAGTTATTTCCTTAATTTGGAGGGCTGTTTCAATTTGTTCCCAGAAAAAAAAAAAAAAAAAAAAAAAGAATCCAGCACTGCAGCTTGTGCAAATGAATAGGGAAATCAATGGAGGCTTTTTTCTCTCTTTAAAACTGTTTTCCAGTGGGCTTAGCAACATGGTTCATTTAGGGCTGCGGAGTGTATTTGTCTCATTCAATCTTGCAGTTCTTGTGGAAAAACACAGAGCTCAGGGCAAGAAACGCAATCTTAGACTCTGCCCAGGCAGACCTGCCCCCCAGGGGCCCACTGTCCCATCATTTTGCCCCAGGATCTGGGGGAGCAGAGGAGACGGCACCTGGGTGAGGCTCCGGGCAGTTGGAGCAGAGGACTAGAGAGGGTCTGGACTCTGCTGCTTATAATTCTCATCTGAGAAGACCCTCGCCCACCGCGAGCCTCAGGGCTCCTGTCACTCAAATCCTGCTGTGACTCTGTAGCCCCAGCCCCACGTTCTACGCCGCACGGCATCCACTGTGAATGAAGAGCGGGTGACGTTCACAGGTCCCCCCTGAGCCACACTGGCCCTCTGGTGCCGTGCTCGGAGTCCTGTATACGGTTCCCACCGTCTTCCTTGGGCCAGGTGAAGCCGTGCACTGGGAGAGGACTCGCAGCCCCCCTGTGAAGATGACGGCCTTGAACTGCAGTTCTGGTCACTTTCCGTGGTGCAAGTTCTCCTGCTGTGGGCTGTTTCAAGCTGCCAGACCCAGGCTGCTGAGTGGGGAAGACTTACGCGCAGGTGACTTTGGGATCTGGACCTCAGGTTGCTGCGCAGCCCAGGCTCATGGGCTGCTGCTTGGTGTGGACTTGGCTGGTGTGTTTGCCCAGGCCGTTGTGTGCTTCTTCTGAGCCAAGCGTCCCCGAGGGCTTCCCGAGGGCTGTCTCCTCTGATCACCAGCGGCCTGGGATCCGCAGCTGGTTCCTCCCCAGATGATTACGGAACCTCCTCGAGGCCACACGCTTTCAGCCTCGGTGCTTCTCCCCTCACAGCTTTCCCAGCCTACAGGAAAAGGCCCCGAAGCTGGAAACGGGTCCGTTTACATTTGGTTCTTTACTTTGAATTCATTTATCAAATCTATGGCTGGGGAGCACGCCTCTCCGTGTGCCCCGACCCACTGGTGAGCATGACTGCAAACGCCCCTCAGCAGGATTTGTCTGTGTCCTAAGAACTCAGAATATGGCTGTGAGTGTCTCCTTTCTGCTTTGTTTTTGGGCCCAGTGCATTAAGAGGGCAGAGTGCAGACGGGTCTAATACAAAAGTGACTTCCTAGAGGCTTTCGTGTCATTAGAGAAAGAAGTCTCCTTAAGTAAAGGGAGCTATCAGGAGCTAAGGGGCTTTAGGCAGGGGGTGTCGGTGAGGAGGGACAGGCTGGAGCTACAGACGTGTGGACAGCCCTCCCTTGGAGCAGCAGAGCCCTGCGTCAGTCCACTGAGCTGAATTAAGCCCCACACCCACCCTGGCAGAGGTGGGAAGCGTTCTTCTGGCTGCGCACAGCGCAAAGGTGCTTGGAACACAGTCATCAGAGACTCAGCCACACCAGTGTCACCAAGGGGCTGACTGTGGGGTGGTCCTCAGCCCGACAGGCCGCAGTCAGGGAAAGGGCAAGCTCTGGCTCTACCTGACTCGACCCAAACGCAGGCCCTGGAAACACAGACGTGGAGACAATTTTCTGGAAAAGAGCTCTCTGGTGAGCCGCACCAGGTCACAGAAGGGCGTTCTGAACACAGCGGCTTTGTTGTCGTCATAAAAACCAGGGTCACTAATTAGAAGGAAATTTCAAGGACAACAGAAAGAAAGAACAACAAATTACCTGAGCTCCTGTCACTCAGAAATAGTCCCCGGGCCTGTAGCTCTTGCCATCTAACCAAGAGCCCCACACATCAGCACTGGGCAAGAGCCGTCGAGTCCTGCTTGTGGAGCGGTGGACGCGGACCTGGACGGGGGTTGAGTGTCCCTGCTCTCCGATGTCTGGAGCCCCAGTGGGGATGTTTTCACGGCTGGGGTGTGTGACTGCCTGGTGCTGGTATCCTGGGTGTGTTGGGGAGACGGGGTCCCTTGCCCAGATATCGGGGCCCTTGCCGGGGCTGGGATCCTTGGTTTCCCATTTGGAGATGGAGATCTTC